>NW_024429198.1:36807361-36924861 GCF_017639785.1 Mesocricetus auratus
ATATATATATATATATATATATATATATATATATATATAGGACTTGTCTGGTAGAAAAGGGGGGTGGTATAAACAGAGGACCTCGAAGAACGCCACTGAGCCCGCCTTGTGCTGGCCATCTACTGCTGCTACACCTAGGGCCTGCCCTTAAAAGTGGTTTGTATCACCAATAAGACTTCACTGAAGAAACTAATTTGTCATTTTCAAGTGGTTATCAATAGGCAACAGCTTCTAAACAAGGGATGGAAGCATGTGTCCACCTCTCTCAGTGCTGGGATTCCATCTGACACTGAACTGTGTAGGCCCTGTGAAGGATTCTGCAGTCTTTGTCAATTCACATGGACCATCAGTCCTGTCGAGTGCCAGAGGCCTTTTTTCTCTGGGGTCCTCCATACCCTCTGGCTTTTACGATCTTTCTCCCTCTTCTTCTGTGGTACAATAGTGACACAAAGCTTGCTGGAACAACCAACCAATACCTGCGTAGGTTTAAGGCACACTCCACAAGATGGAAACAATGCCTGACACTGCTCAGGTAGCTAGGGACCTGAGACTAGCGAGGCTAAGGACCTAGGGTAAAATCAAATACTACTGTTCTGCTAAAGAAACACAGCAGTAAACTGACTCCCAGTGACCTTCTGCTGTAGTCCTAGGTCAGCCCCTTGCTTGGTCATCATGAGAGACACTTCCTCCTACAATCGATGAGAGCAAATGCAGAGACAAACAACTGGACAATGTGCAGAGCAGGAGACCTTGGAACACTCAAGCCTGAAGGAATCTCTCCAAGGAATGTCTTCCCTCAGGGCTCATGGAGCTCAAAGTGAGTTTTTATTTATGTTTTTTAGACAAATTAACATTAAATACTACTACAAAATACACACATGCTTTTAATTTCCAAAACTTTTAAACTGAGTTATTAAAAGAACAAGACTGTAGCCATCTTTACATCTAAGAAATAAAAAGGTTTCCCTAATAGTACAAAACTATACAACAAACTAGTAAGGGCAAAGTAAAAATATCAATTCACTGACAGTTGCAAATCAATGAACTAAAACCTATGAGAGTCACCACAGAAAACACTTGACTAATAGAAGGTAGCAAGGATCGCCAAAAACTTATGAGGCTCTTTTTCAGGAGTAACTATTCTAAAAATATATTCTCCAATTGTTAACAGAGCTATGCCATATACCATTACAGGAAAAAGCCTGACAACACTGTGGTCTCTTTGAGGACAGCTTTATGGCTAGTGGGCGAAACAAAAGGACAAATGATGGAGCTGACTGAAGAACACATGCAAGAAACCCACGACACAATGATTAACAGGATTCTGTATTGTCCAACCATTCTCAGAAAGAGCAGAATAGAGAAGCTGAATGCATCTAGAAAAGCACACATTAGCAAGCAACACAATTGTACAGACACAAGAGAAAGTCAGTAGTGATGGAAAGCCACACCAATCGGCTGTCATGTTTGGATTAGAATGTCTTAGAAGACAGAACCATTTAGGTTCCCTTAATGCGCAAAGATGAGCTGGAACCAGTTCTAACAGATAGGGAAGTCTTAGAGAGTTACCTGTAGGCTGAAGCCATCTGTTTGTAAAAGCCCTCTCCTCTACAAAGAACAGAGCTGGCTCTGACTCTTGTTCTCCAAGAACTGCTCCATTCTGCAGAAAACACAACTAGATAACAACCCCAGCATCAAAATAGAAAGCAAAAAAGAAAACCTTGCTGAAATACCCAGCTCAATCATTTCTCATCTCAAGATTTTATATGGTTACATAACAATGCTTCACTTAAAAGTTTGGGGGCTTGGTATTGTTTTTCTGATATATTTTCAAGGAATGAAGTTAGAGAAAAATCAAAAGATGGCTCAGGTGGAAACTTTTTGCATGAAGAGTTGACTTTGTATCTGCACAACCCAGGCAAAAGCTGAGAGTGGCAGAGCAATACTCTAAACTCAGCCAGGCTAACAGTGAATGAGCTCCAGATTCAGTAGGAGACACCACCTCAAAAACTATAATGGAGAGTGACTGAGAGAGAAACGCATTATCAGATATAAGCCTCTGCCTTCTACATGCATGTACATACACATGTGTACCTGACATACCTACAAATAAAGAGCTGGTACCATGTCCCTGGTGCCCATGCCGGTCAAAAAGTTGCATTGCACTCACTGGAATTGATGTTACAGATAATTGTGAGTTACCATATGGATGATGGGAGTTCAACCTGGCCCTTCTGCAAAAACAAGTGCATGTACAGCAAAGAATACAAAGAGAAACCCTGTCTTGAAAAACAAAACAAGCAAAAAACAAAGTAGAATGTGCTTAGATACATGTTAGCCTCCTAAATAGTAAGCGATTGCTCCAAAAGTAAATCTAGGAAGTCTTACCAAACTCAAAATTTGAAAATAATATACTAAGCACATCGATTCCAGCTTGGACAATAATGAAAGGTGGCTTTCGATATGACTGTGAAAATGTTAAGCATAACTGGTTAAGAAGGCTTCAGATATCACCTTAATTTCTTTCTATACTGAGTCCAGTATCTGATGCAGTATCTAAGAAGCCACTGTTCAAAAGCACAAACACAATTCAGGTGAAACCCATGGTATCAAATATGGAGAGACATCTCTGGAAAGTAGATTTTTATACTCTTCTATCAGGATAGTAATATTTCTATGTAAGCTTTATGTTAACTTATAGGAAATTAACAGTATTTGACTTTTCACGCTATTAAACACTGATTCTGTTTTAATGAAACTTGAGCAGGTTCTAATGTCTAATAATTGCCAAGCAAGGCTACAAGTCCCCTGGAAACGAGCAGAGGTCAGCCGAAGAAAGAGACGCTGTGCAGAGTGATAGGAGGACTACACAATCAGTCTCAGCACAACCCCACTGGCCGCTGACTTTTCTATACATGGGAGAGAATACTCTACCTAAGTGTAGATCCCTGCATCCTAAGCTCACAGGAATTAGAGTGTGAAGAGCCCATTTAAGAAAATGATAGTGTAGGTACTTCATTTTTTCCTTCACAGCAATGCAGATTAAGAAAATAAAAATATAGTTACTCGTTGGTTCAAACAGATGGTCAAACTGACTTGATTCAAGTTCATAAAAGTCACTTTGAAAAGTGCTTCCTGAAAATTCCTCAGGAAAAACATTGCTTCGGACATTTTTAATAAACTACCAAGTAATACCAAGTAATGCTGAATGTGAGAGCCTCTCACAGAAGTCAGTACTAGATAGTGAGAATGTACCAAAGCTGACAGGAAGCCATAACTGAAGACTGCAGTAAACATATAGGCCTATTTAGCCAGAGTCCAGATGTATAATCCACTGTTTGAAAAGGAAATTAAGTGAAATTAGAGAAAAGAATGGTCAAAATGTTGAGATGCTAGCTGGCAGGAAACACCATTCTTAAAAAGCTAAAAACAGCTGATATTTTTCACACTCTCATATGAAGAGCACTACTAGTATCTACAATATCAGGAAAAATATCTCAATAATTTTGTCCTTAAACAATGACTTGATAAATCAATAAAGGAGTACGGAATAAGAATAAGAAAATTATTTGTCATTTTGGGGGGAGAGAGGGAAGCGATGAGAAAAAGGAAATTCTGACCTAAAAATTAAATATAAGTAAACATATAAACACAAACAAACACATGCATATATCCTTAATTCTCTAGTGTTCCATGAGAATGTATTGAAAAAGATCAGCTCCAGAAGGAATAAAAAAGAAAGAGACTCAGTAAGATGGGCCATGATAAAGATGACAGCCAGTAAAAGTGGAATGCTGGGTGGGCGTCTTAGAGACCAGACAGCAGAGAAGCAAGAGGGAAGAATTTCCGACAACTACTACTGATGGACACAAAGGTTTATTTGCAAATGGAATCTGCAACACGATTAGAATCGTATGGCACTGAATTGCCATGCAATCGCTCAAGGAAGAGATGGGGCTCAACAGAGACTTTCCCAGGGCAGTGCCAAGCTACCAGCCAAATGTCTTTCCATAAGGGCTGACTCTACACTGTCAGTTACAGCTCCAGAAGAGCTCTCACCTGGGCTGGCTTCCTTTACACAAGGAGGGAAAAGTACAAGACACAGACAGCAACAGTCAAGGCCTTCTTTGCCAGGATCCAACCCACTCTCCTATTCTTACCCTCACAATGCAGCCTGTCACCCATCCCATTGGAATACTTCCCTTGCTAAGCATTTACTAAGCCATCATCTCTGTGATCTTAAGCATTTTCTTTACTACCCTATGCAGGGCTCCTGGACAGCCCACAGCTCCCAGAACAACAACTGCACCCATAGGCATCTCAGATCTCGTGATGAGAGTCTGTTCAACTGTTGTAAATTTAAATTCCCTGGAATAGCATACTATCTTGCTGCAGCACAGCCTCCTCTTTACTTATATGTGTCTCTATGTTCCCATCCTCTGCCCACCAAGTCCAAAAGCAAAGCCCATGGGACAGAGGAGAGGCTGTCGTCTTTTCACTGTAACAGAGACTAACAATTAGAATCTTATGACTAGAACCGCGAGGATTATTTTAAAGCAGCAAATTCCCATTATGGCTGTTGAGAACAACAGTCTTATCTCCTGCATCTTTGTTTTCTCCTAAATGAGCATCCTGCCTAAAGCTTGTTATGTGAAAGTGGCCAAATGTGAGAGGAAGCACCTGGATGCCTGGCCTGTCCCAGTCCACCTTTCCTCATCCCTCAGCTAACTCCTGCAGCAATGCCATGAAAGGACCCCAGAAGAACAACTTCACATAGCCCATACCCCTGGCCCCTTCTTGCTATACAGGGGTGCTTCTCTCTCACGACTTCTCGATCTATTTATTTATGAGCATCTCTAATGACTCTCTAAAATTCATCCTACTGCTGTCAATAGATTTTTTTTAACTCTCAAGACAAGAACCCCAAAAGCTATTGATTTTGAGTAACTATGAATTTTTGAGACCAAGAAAATCTCCATCATTCTCAGAAACACCCCCGCATAACCAATATGTAATAATGGAGAATTTCTGATACCCTGAGAGCAAGTGACCTGCTACAAAGGGGAAAGTGAATACTGTTGTTTGCTGGGAAGCACTTATCAATTGCACAAAAACCTTAGAAGCAAGACTCTAAAATAAAAGAAAATTCTACGAAGTAAAATGAGTGAGGCGGTACATGAAAGTGCACAAAAAAGTTTCATTTTATATGGAAAGAACATTTTCTAAAATTATCTAAAACTAGGGCTGTACAGTGCTCAAGAGAGGGGCATAAAACCAAGGGGCTAAAGATACATAAACTTGCAGGAAAGTATTGACTTAACTTTAAAAGTTCCTATTGCAATACTCCTGAATTATGAGGACTTTGATTTATGTGAGCTTGTTAAAATATATCACTCACATAAATGGAACTTCCTCATGAGAAGAAAGAAAAAAAATGGAACTGGATATAACAGTAGTAAATAAATTGCTCTCCCTGGAGTCCTTCCCACGTGCTTGAGATGGGTCACAGTTTAGGGCCTAAGCTTCTAGCAGTAAACACAAAGAGGAAAACTCAATTACATACGTGATTCGCACGTACCCAAGTCTAAAACGACAAAAAATCATTACAAGAAAGCACAACATCTCGAATGAAGACCAAAAAGAAATCACTTTTCTGAGTCTTACAGGTAAGATATGACATCTTAATGAACAGTAGCTCAAACACTGAATTAACAACAAAGTTGATTTCATGTTATTTCTTGAAACTTTCTTAAATTTAAAATGATTATCATAATAATTATTATGTAAAAACAAAGAAAACAAAAAACAGCACAGTGAAAGAAACCAACCCTCAGCAATAATGATGATGATGACGAAAACACTAAAAAAAAAATTCAGCACACAATGCTGAAGCAGGAAAATGTCAAGCTGAAGGCCAACCTTGAGCTCTGTGCTAAGACCCTGGAACTTTGTGCATTGGACATCGTATGTTGCAGACACTGTGTTAGCATTTGCCTAGGAAACCACAAAGCAGCCATCAGGATAAAGCCTATATTGCAGGAGTACACGAGTGGCAAAGAATGTCAAAAATGACCAATAACTTTGGTGCCATTAATGTTTTAAGAGTAATGAACCTCTTTTCAGATTTGAGGCATGCATGATTTGAAAGAAAATGACCCCTAAAGGGAGTGGTACTATTAGGGGGTGTGTCCTTGTTGGAGGAAGTATGACACTGTAGAGGCAGAACTCTCATATATGCACAAGCCATGGCGAGTGTCCCAGTCCACTTCCTGTTGCCTTCTGATAAAGATGTAGCCAGCACCATGCCTGTTTGCATGCAGCCATGCTCCCTCACCATGATGATAATGAACTAAACATCTGAAACTGTAAGCCACCACCTAAACTGAATGTTTTCCTTTAAAAGAGTTGCTGTGGTCATGGTGTCTCTTCACTGCTATAGAAACACTAACTAAGACACATACCCAGATATAATTCATGCCTAATTCTGTATACCTGGTTAAAAGCCAGTGGCTGAAGAGGGCAAAGGCCTTAGGAGAGACCTTACTATTATTGTTTTGCCACATGAACATATTGTGAAACTGCTTTCTAAATATTTGCTTTACGCCCATAGATGAGTGCTGCACTTATGGGAGAAGTTCTATTTTTCAATAAGCAGTGGCTAATGTAGAGGCTCAAACATGGTAATATGCTGGGCATAAGGGACTACTACAAGGTGCTCACTTCTACAAGGAGTAACTGCATCATACCCTGCCCCATGTATACAAGGATGGAGGGACAAACATAAGAGAAGCGAGGGTAGAAGGAGAAAGAATAGGAAGGAAAGGCTTGTGAAACAGAATCTTCTGGGCAGTGTAGGTGGCAAGCCAACAACTCACAGAAGCTGCAGCCACTGTTTCAGTCAGGTTCTCTACAGGAATTACAGGAATTAACCAAGATGACCAAGCATGAAGACACACATACACACAAGCACGGGGACACACACACACACACACACACACACACACACACACACACACACACACACACACACACACATATATACAGAACAAAAAGAAAAAAAACCCACATGCAAAATCTTTAAAGATCACACCTGATTGCTGGGAAGCCAGTACCCTGTCCTTGAGACTGGGTACTTCAATAGGCTAAGTGGTTCTAGCATAGCTGTCTCTCAGGGAGTAGGAAAAGACAGTTACAAGAGACTCACCAGCAGACTCAACACATGGATCTAGGCGCCCAGCAGTCCCAACCGTGGCCTGAAGCCCTGAATGTTACTGGACAAGAAACACTAGAAAAGGCTGGCTCTAGAGAAGGAGTCAGCAGCAGCAGCAGCAGACACTGAGCAGCAACACAGAGGGCCAATCGAGAAAACCACTTTTGGGAATACCATTTTCATCTGAGCTGCTACCTGAAGGAGCTGCCCACAACTGGAGTGAGCTTTACTACATCAATTAAGGCAATCAGGATGCTCTTCAGGTGAGGTTCCCTACTGGGGAGAGTCTAATGAGTGGCAAGGTGGCATGAAAACCAACAATAATAAAGCCAGGCATTCTTGGTATGCATCTTAAATCCAAGCACTCCGGGGGCAGAGGCAGGCAGATCTCTGAGTTCAAGGCCCACCAGGCTTACAGAGTAAGTTCCAGGGTAGGACTACAGAGAGAAATCCTGCCATGAAAAAACAAAAATAACAACAGTAGTGTGGTGGTTTGAAAGAGAATGGCCACCAAAGAAAGTGGTACTAATGGAGGTATGGCTTTGTTGGAGGAAGTGTGTCGCTATGAGGGTGGGCTCTAAGGTTTCCTATGCTCAAGTATACCCAGTGAGACAGACCACTTCCTCATGCCTGCAAGTCAAGATGTAGGACACCTAGTTAATTCTCTAGCATCATGTCTGCATGTACACCACCATATCACAGCATGATGATAATGGACTAAACCTGTAAAGATGTAAACCACCTCACTTAAACGCTTCCCCTTTATAAGAGTTGCCATGGTCGCCATTTCTCTTCACAGCAATAGAAAACCTAAGACAAATGACTACCTTCACAAAACTTGGACAAAATGGGACCCGGGACCCATCAACATTCCTGCATGAAAGGAGGGGGGGTTCATGAGGCCCTTCCCTCCATGAGGCTCTACTGTCAGTTAGTGGTTCCAGAAGGAGGGGAGTCATTTTTCTTTAGGGATATACCTACTAAAAAGTTGTCCCTGGTCTGTCTAGTAAATAGCCCCTATACATGTGCATGCAAACAACCTTAATTACATTTGGTGGGTCATAAACTTTTACAAATGACAGCTAACCCCAAATCTCAAGTGTCAAATGAAAGAGGCCAACATCACTATTGAGGTACAGTTGACTGAAGGAAACCTCCAGCCTCAATAGAAACAACACACAGCTGTGCTGACATCTTCCACACATGGCTTCCTTATAGCAAGAGAACTGTGATTTAGTTAATCACTGTTAAATTGTAGGTGAATTTCCTCTGCCCATAGAATCATGTAATCCTTATGTTTATTATAGACAATCTAATTCAAAATCCTTTAATATCACATAGTACCATGAACATTCTGGAAGGTTCTACCAGCAAGGATATTGCTTGATGGTATCCAACACAAGCAAAAACATACATTCACTCAGAGGCATAAAAAAATCATACCTCTCCTATCTGCCCCACTGTTCAAAGTCAGATGATTTTAAGCACTGTACTGCAAAGACCTGACATTTACAGGAAACACACTTGCTCTGGCTGCGTTTTTAAAAGTTGTAAGAAAAATTCTGTTGAAGATTATTATGGACAAAATCAACGAATTCTAAAGACATTCATTTCCTTCACTAGTATATCTGACATAATTACTCATTTACAATAGGGAATACTTTAGAATGGACTTGCAAATTAATTGGAGAATATTATTTAAAAGTATGAGCTAGATATGGTGATATTCAATTGCTTATATTTAAGTGTAAAATGTCTTGAAAGGACTATGTTATACTACCTAAAGGTGAGTTAATGTAAGTTTACGCTCAAAATTTGAAAAATTAAGAAAGTTATCATCATTTCAAGAATTCAGAAGATTTCAAAACAAATGTGAAGTTTTAGGGTTTTTTTTTTCCTTCAAATGCTAGTCGTGCTGACAAAGTGTATTGGTTCATCAAACTTGAGAGTGCAAGTATGTGGATTTGTTTTTAATAAATCATCATTTTTTCATATATCAGTCAAAGCAAAAGGCCTAAATACTCACAAACAAAATGCATTATTAATTTAATTGTCACAGCCTATTTAGCTAATTTCTATTACATTTTTCTATAATATGCAATGCATTAGAGAATAGAATCAAATTCCAAACATAAAATGTAAACTGATTATATTGTTCTGGAAAAATCAAAATGTAGCAAGCTTGCAAAACTGTTTTAAATGGGTGAGAAAAAACTTTAACTTAATAGACAATCATTATTCCCAAACTGAAGGTACAACAAACTCATTGTTTCTGTAATGCTTGAAACCACACATACACAAAGGAGGAATCTTGTACTAGATTACATTTGTAAACCATGATCTTCTGCAATCACAGATACACATTGAAAAATAATATTTATAGCTAACTCCGGGAATTCTGATTCATCATTCAAGTAAATAATGTCAGGAAAAAAAGAGACAACATCATAAACATGTCTGAATCAAAGAATCAAAAAATTCAAAGATATCTAGTTTACATGAATATTGCCCTTGAAGAACTTAAAAGTAGTCATGCAGATAATCTAACAACTTTGCCACACTGCTTGGCAAGGCTAGTATAATGTCTGTAAAAGAACAGCAGTATCTCACAGGAGAGGAAGCCATGTGATCGTTCTGACAATGGATAAATTTGCAGTGTTCCCAATGTGCAATCTGTTTAAATATTGGTCACCATTTTAAGGCATCACTGAGAGGTAGTGCAGCTGTAAGCTGCGGGGCTACTGGGAAGAAGTCAGTACCTGAAAGAACAGCCTGGGTTCCTTTCTGAATGTCCTACTCTATGCTGCCTTAGATAAAAGGCCTTCTTCAACTTGTGCACAGCCCCCAAAGGTTCACAGACCAAAAGCAACAGAACCAAGTGACCACATTTTAAAACATCCTAAAGAAACTAACAGTCAAAGTAAATTGTCCTCCTTCAAAGCTGATTAGTTGAGGCATTCTCAAAGGAAAGGGAGCATACTTTTGTCTTAGTTACTCTTTTACTGCTGTAGTAAGACAACATGGGTAACACAACTCACAGAACACAGGGGTTATTCAGGGTTAAATTCTATGGCTGAGTCCATGACCATGGAGACTGGGGGCAAGGCAGCAGGCAGTGATGGCACTGAAGCAGTAGCTGAGAACTCACATCTGTCTATACAAAACAGCAAGTAGAAAGTGTGTGTGGGGGCGGGGGGGGGGGTTTGATAAGCATTAACTGAGAAGAGAGCCTGCTTGTGACACATCAGAGTGACACACCTTCTCCACCAAGATCACACCAATTAATCCTTCCCAAGCAGTTCAGTCAACCTGAGACCAAGTAATCACATATCTGAGCCTATGGAAACCATTCTCATTCAAACTACCACATTCCTCAAGCTTAATTCACACTACAGAGTTAAGGGCACAGGAAAGCTAAATAGAAACGCCAACCAGCAAATTTATGACTCTCAAATTCATGGTATACTATATAATAGATAACTTCTCATTGAAGGCGTTGGCATGATAAATAATAATAAATAAAGATTAATTGAACATAACGTGATTTTGATTTGAGTGAGAAAAAATGAGAACATATAAATTCTTTTCTAACTTTTTGAATCCTATTCCTTATTGCTGTAAAATTAAAACCATAATGTACTAGTTAAGATTATATAGAATGATTGGGATAACTCAAGTGAAAGCAATAAGAACATAGTAATAAAAATGAGTTTTTTTTTCATTTTCTAAACTAAGTCTGAAATATACCTTTGGTACATCCAAATTATTCTCTAAAAGTACACACTTTTCTACATTTCAAGCATAATCTGCCTATGATACACTCCTTACCTAGGTGTATGTTTGCCAGAATGCATTCAGTATTACAATGAAATGTATGAGAAATGAAGCTTAGGAGCAACAGAGGCAAATGCAACATCCAGTATCTGAGCATCTAATCCTCTCTGACCACACTTAATACTAAGGACACTGACAGCCTTTAATTTTTCAAAGGGTCATTAGACATTTTGGATATTGCTAAGAAGACTATGGCCTTAGCGTTATTTGGTAGATGTCTTCAGAGCTGTCAGCATGTCATGACTGACACTTGGGTGGGTATAGAATCTCAAGTATTTTCCTGGGAGTTTAGAAAGAAGCCGATAGTTCAGGAAGCTGAGGGTGTACTGAATAAATACATTTCCCAGGCTTCTTGTCAGAAGTAGCCATGCTTACCTGGTAGCTAACACTGCTAGATATCAATTCAGCTAAAAATAATTAAGTCTACATGATAAAGCTAATTATGATATACCGCCAAGCAAAAATAAACCTGGCAGTTGACGGCACAATAATTGTAGTGTTATTTTTCATGACATGGCAACTGTAGTATTATTTGGAGGATGATAGAAGATATTTCATTTTTAATATAAGCAGTGAGTTTAAATCTACAGTAAGAACTCAAGTGTTATTTTAAAACCCCCAAATAAAAGTACAGTAAAGACAACATTTAGTTGCCACCACCCACAATGTTTAGTTTCACACCTTTGCTTTAACATATACTAAGGTGCTTATCAGGGGCAATTCCCTCCAATTCTAGTTTCGTTTATGTCAATATACCATTCAAGTATTTCTAAACTTCACTGCATTTTTCTGAAAAGTTGACTAATAAATGGCATTCAAGAAGGAAACTACAAATTCAAGATGAACCATTGACACAAATTTGAGAAGTTATTTCATTAAACAAAACTAAAAGTAGACCAAGTAACTGTACTTAGTAAACACAAAATATGAAGGAATGAAAGTTACCTTTCTTTTGGGGTGCCAACTCCATGCTTGCCCAGTAGGTGAGTATTTAAGTGCTTCTTCATTACAAAAGCAACCCTAAAAATAAACGAAAATTAATTATAGAATTACATCTTGATGCCTGGCCGAAGAGTTGTAGAGAGCATTTAAGAATGGCTCTGGTACAGGCACACATCAGCACAACAAGGACACACTCATTAGAACAGCTCTACCTTAAAGGTCTCCCCTTACTTGGAAGCAAAAGAAACACCTGCATCTTCCTGGATGGGCTCCTTTTCTGGTTTGGAAATGCTAACAGTGCCCAACAGACCAAAGTAATGACTGGTTCTTTAGTCACAGTCTCCACTGTCAGAGACCATGGTACAATGTATACTGCCCTAGCCAATCCCACACTTCAATCATAATATGGGCTTGAGCAAGTGTCATTTTACTAAATATTTAAAGGGTTATAAAAGACAAAATGAATAAGTCATGTAAAACTATGTTAAAAACACCGTTGTAATTGGAAGAGAGGTTTTAAAATGATATAAATGTTTACTGTATCTACAGCATGGAAAAACACGAACACAATATGACAAGAATGTGCTTTTGTGCCAAGAAATTCTCAATTTAAGTGGAACAAGCAAGAGTATCTCCTGACTTACTATCTTAATTTACAAACAGATGAGCTTATAAGCATATGTATGGATGAACAGAAAATGTATCCAGCACACAGAATACTGTCCTTCCACACAGCACATTGATTATATGACTCTCTATAGCACCAGATTTCATGCTGAAGCATCAGACAAAAATGGCTAATTTGAAAATTGGGGGTGGGGGGAGGGAGAGATTTGCTGTTGTAACTTTGAGTGTAAAGGGCTTGCAAACATTTTTGTTAATTATGTATTACAGCTGTCCTTCATAAAGTTAATTACTAATAGCTAAAAGGCAACTGAATCTATTTGCATATGTACATGAAAGGCATGACACATGCAAAAATATGATTTTAATTAGCATTCTATGATATGAAAGGCTACAAATCAAATTGGCATGTTATAAGCCTCTTAACATTAAACACTGGATTCATCTGGACATGTTTGCACAAATGGGCAATGTGAAGAATGTGGAGTACTGCAGTCTCTCAAAAGAGATTTGCAACAGAATCCAAAAGCAAAATAAGTCTAGAAACAAAAAAACTTGTTTTTGAAAATGTCATATATTTGATTATTTTCATACAATATTATGAATGTGTGTAGGTAGAAAATAATATAATAGCATTATTAAATGATTTTTACTTCATTGTTCAAATAAACTTGCATACACTGGAAACACCATTCATTCTGTTTTATATAGTAGGCAATAACAACTACGACAATGGATGTTTGCAAGCATGAAGAGCTGGTCATATAATCAATCATCATAATGGAAAGATAATAATCACATTTAAAGAATCAAACTGTGATAATATTAAGTGGTGAGCCAAAAAATAACAGCATAAGATGTTCTATATTTGTTTCTGCTTGATTTGGAAAGAATAAATAACATTTTTCATTTCCTGAAAAAAATACAGTAATAACAACAGTCCATTTAAGTCATAACTTTCCTAGTGTCCTCCATTTTCCAATAATTAAAAAAACATAAAGCTAATAGCAAAGAGCAAAGGTTAAAAACCCAAAGTTGCAAAGCACAGCTTATTTACATGACCAAGTACAATTTAAGAGATCTGAACCCAGAAACCACAGTGCAGTTTTTTAAATAGAGAACCATTTATTAATTAGAATTCTAAGAACTAAAAAAAAAAAACAAGCAAAAATGTTCCACTGAACAGGAGAACATCCTCAACAGGAAGGAAATTCTTACACAACACAAGCCATAAGTCTGCAAAGTAAACACTCAGGAGGAGATTTGCTACCATTAGGGGAAATAGAAAATGTGTGCAGATTGGAACATGAACTTATGTTCAATTGCAAAATATTTGCTCAAACGGTTTAACTTAAATTACAATTCTTTATGCTTGCCTATTTAAAATATGAGTAGTTTGAATACAACAATGGGGTTAATAAAATACGTATGGAAAACATACCTGGCTGACCAAAGAGAAGCCAACTGACAAAGATGTGTGAATGTCTATCTTATCAACATCCACAGGATAAATCATCGACTGACTTTGTACTTTTAACATAATTCACAGATAAAACTGGGAACAAAAATGTCCCTCCAAAAAAGTTCCTGCTGAAATGCCTTGCTGAGAAACAACCATGTCTGGGCCCTCAAGCTCTAAGTCAGCACGTTAACTGTCACTTGCTATATGCCAGGTATTGGGTGAGTTCTCCACCAAAACAGAAAACCTATGTAATGTCAGGCCTTTGTAGAAGTTTCATATTATATCCACAACAGAAGAATAGGGAAAGCAGGACAAAGCCTGTAACATTCTTCATACATTGATGATGCTAGGCATGCATGTATCCCTCTCATTCATACACTCATCCATGGAACCATTACTGGGCAGAGAGAAGAATATATCTAGGCAGCTATGTTGGATATACGAACAAATGAAATCATTCGTCTTGGGAAATATAAGATCTAGTGAAGAAGGCAGGCAACAAGGAAAAACAGAAAGAGCACTTTATGTAATGATCTGTGGGAAAAGAAAAGTAAAAGGAGGATATTGAGAGAGGATGGAGAACCAACCCTATCATTAAATAAGCAGTGAGTGACAGTTCCAGGAGGAGGAAAGGCACCACAGACATTGTTAGGCTGGGACTTGCCTAACAGTGCTGAAGAGGAAATAGAGTGGCATAAAGAGGCATGGAGGCCAGGTTGGAGAGAAGGGTGTAGGACAGACCAGGAAGGCCAGAGTCACAGTGGTGCAGACAATAAAGGCCTTGGTGTTGATTCTGAAGGAAAAGCCACTGTGGGTATTGGAACAGAGGAAAGTTACCTGGCTTCCATTTTAACAGGAGTGTGCTCATTTTCTCCATCTCTGTATCTCTCTGTCTGTCTCCCTGTCTCCCCCACACCCATACACAAGAACACGCACACACACACCCCAGGAGTGAGGTATGACATGTAACTCTCTCTTGAATGATACAGGCAACGATAGGTATGAAGAGGAAAACTGGTTACAAACAGGAGCTTCTCCTACATATAGTGCTAACCACAGCCTGATGGGATTGGATGTGCATTCTGATAGAAAGGTCACAAAAGAAAGCTGAATGCTGGTGTACAAGAAAAGTAGTGAAGCTGGTTTAAAGAGAGATCAGTGTGAATCCTGTGCATTAAGGCAGCCCACCAGACCTGGAGAGACATGTCAGACAGAGAGCTCCCCATATTGCTCATGAACTCCTGACAGTAGGAAGGTCCTTGTCTAGGCTGTCCATCTGATAAAACCCTGACCACCCGAAAAAAGTAAATTAAATAATACGAATGAATACACACGCGTGCGCACACACACACACACACACACACACACACACACACACACACACACACGTAAAAAAGTCTTTGTTTCAGGAGGTCTTTATGACTAAATTGTTATGCTTGTGTTCTGCTCCTGCAATCCCCCTACAGACCCTTGAGCTATAAAATCCTATCTTCTTTATATTCGACGCTGATCTCTTGAACCCTGCCTTAGGGGATGTACTGTGTGTACAAGAATAAAAAAGTTTGCTTTAATTAATTGCTTGTTTTAATTAAATTTGGCCATGATGATTTGGGTTAGTGGTCTTTCTCCTGACATCTTCGGGATTATCACAAGTCATTGTGAATGCATGAAATCATGTCGCTTAAATTGGGTTTGGTCATCAAGAGTACAGTAGCGAGCTAACACTTATACTCCAGTTTTCAAAACTTCTCTTAACTTTCCCTTCAAGATAGTTTTCCTACACTGTAGATAAAAAAAAGAAAAAAACCAAAAACAAAAAAACCCATCTCTTCCATGGCTTTAGGTTTTAACAGTGTAACAAATATTCTCTCAATTTCACTGTAAAAGTAAATACAACCTCAGGAGCACAGAGGTAAGTTCAAATGAGAGCGAGGCCTTCCAAAGGATAGAGACATTTCTGGGGGAGAAGCTGCTACAAGCCACACTATCTGACACACACTAAAAGCAGCACCCTAGCACTGACACCGCCTTCCCTGATAATGCCCAGTGAGACATCAGTAGGTGTCAACCCAGGTATCCCAGCAGCTCCCACACAGCTGGGCAGAGGACAAGGCTCGCTCAGTAAAAAGCTGTGTGATCCAACAATTAAATTATGGACTTATAAATCTCTACTAAATAAAAAGGTCAGAACAAACAGGCTGGGAGACTATCTAGTAAAAGCTAATGAATGAATACAAGAAACTGTTCACAACTATGAAACCTTCTGGACCTACTTTCTATTATTGTGAACTCCTTCTATTATAATAACCAGAATAATATTGGTCCTTAAGTAAAAAATATAAGTCTAAGGGCACCATGGCAGCTTGGGGAAAGGCGAGGACAGAGACAGAAGGCCAACCCTTGTTCTGCCACTTAGTATAGGGTAAAGCTGACGATGCTATGTGCATTCTCCAATTCCTAATGACCTTAAGCAAAGGCAGGATTTCATAAGAGACCCGTAATAAAGGAAAAATACTGTAAGTACTGGCATCATGAGAGGCAGGGTAGGAGTGCTAGATAAACCCTGACATGAGGATGGTTCCCAACAAAATCTAGTAGGTGATTTGTTGTAACACAATAATAAAAACCAAGAGATAGATATTGGGGTTCAAGATGAAGACAGAGAGCTGAGCAGCCAGCCACTAGCTCTTACCTCTACCTCAGACTGGAAGGGTGATCCTGGCTCAATAAATCCTCAGAGACAAATGCTTTCCCTGTCTGGAAACTGAATCTCCCATGAGATCCATTGCTTCTTACTTGTATACCTCCCTAGTGCTGGGATTAAAGGCATGAGCTCTGTTATTCCTTTGGACTTGAACTCAGAGAGATCTACCTGCTTCTGTCTCCTGAGTCCTGAGATTAAAGGTGTGTACCTCCACTGCCTGGCTTCTATGGCTAATTAGTATGGCTGCTGGGATTAAAAGTGTGTATCTCCACTGCGTGGATCTACGGCTGCGGTTGGCTTTGCTTTTTGATCTCCAGTGGCTTCATTAAATCATGAACAATATATCACCACAATTAAAAGAAACCAGGAAAATGGAGAGTGGTAACAGATCTAAGAGCTGTTAATAAGGTGATACAACCAATGGGCTCTCTACTGTCTAGAATTCCTTTGCCTTCTCTATTGCCTAAAGGAGGCCTCTATGGCTTGTGGCTGGCATTGCATTCTAAATCCTCAGACAAACTTTATTAAGTCATAAATAATATATCACCACAATTTGGTTTCTGTAGTTGGAGGTTTCTCGTCCTTCCTGCTAGTTTCCAAATAACCACTCTAAGGCTTAATATTAATTATAATTGTTTTGTCAATGCCTCAGGCATGTTACTCTCACAATTGAATAAACCCATTTCTATTGTTTTATATTTTACTATGAAGCTTGTGGCTTGTTTCCTCACATCTTGCTTCCCTGGCAGCTACATGCCATCTCCCTGACTCTACCTTCATTTTCTCCAGAACTCTAGATTTCCTATCTAGCTATATACTTCCTAGCAATTGGCCAAAACAGCCTTATTCATCATAGATATTCACAGCAGGACATCCCACATCAGGTTTCAATTAGGAAGACAGGCACCAGATGGAGAATTTTACCTGCAAAGGTCCTACATTCTTTCGAGCATAGGTAATGTGAACAAAGGCTGAGGCAAGTGCAGTTACACATGACAGCACCTAGGGATTTCACCAATAAGCCAGCTCAGGCAACACTCAAATGTGAAAATCACACACCCACTATAGGCCCCTATAGGTCAGACAAACAAAATTAAAGCATCCCAAGACTATGACACAGCAAGGAGGAAAGAATGCTGTCGCACACGACATGTGTGAAGAGGAAAACATTGACCTCAGTCACTGTCATGCAAGTGCTGTTGAACACTGAAAGTCCAGGTAGAGAAGATATGCATGTCTGAAACTTAACACACCACCCCAATATCAATGTCACAGCACATGTAGCAAGTGTACAAAATCAGACTTAAAAACACGTTATTTGGAAAATGGGGATCTTGGTATTTATCACATAGGTGAGGCTGAACAAGTTTTGTAATCATACTGAATCTCTCCTTCCTAACTTACTGTGTGCAAATAACTGTACTTACATAAATGAGATTGAAAACAAAGTTACTTAGTACAATGCCTGCTACATAGTGACCTCTGAATGCCTATTACAAGAGTATCTGCTATAGGAAAAACAAGGAACAAATTAACTCATAATGATTCTGGATTAAAAGAGCTGTGATAGAAAAGAAGAAAAAGGAATACAAGAACAATTGTGACCCTCTACATGAAATGCACACTTCCAGTCTAGAATTGAAGGAATACAAATAGACAAAAAGGCCAAACTATGAATATGAATTTATAGAGAAATGTGAATATGACCTGGAACCAGCAATAACCAGTGTATAAGAAGAACAGGGGTAAGGATACCCTGACAATTCTCATGACAATTCAGAATCTGAGAGATTTCCCCTGACCAACCGCACTGCGGTGTATACACACCAACAAATTGTGTATACAAAATTTGGGGAAACTGAGTATTTTAATATTCATCAATAAATATATTCACAATATATAACATTAAACAGACCAAATTTTTCCCAAAATAAACCCGCTATGGCTAAAAATTAAAATATGAACATATCAAATAATGGTTCTTAAAGACACTTATAAGACACTTATCATTATCTATTTTCACACATTTATTCAAAATATTAAGAAATACATTTAATTTCATGCTATTTGACTTTGGAGGTACATATCACTTTAAAATACATGATTTTTTTCTATTTTGCAGGATGTAATATTTTTACTAAACAATTATAAACATTCTAAAAATAACCTTACATGAATGGCATTTTATACATAGAAAATACTATACTTTTGCAATAGTAATTGTAATAGTGGAGTTGTTTGAGATATATAAGTTACAAATTTTTGTTCTGATCAGTGTTCATTTTGCCTAATGACTCCACATGACTGGGACAATGGCTCCTTGTAGTACCCACATTCTTTACTCAGAAACCAGTGGATATGTGTGACTATATGGAATAGAAGAATATGATTGCAGGTTCAATTAACAGCATTAAATTTGTATTGTGGTCACACGGACATTTGTGCAAATGAAGACGTTAAAAAGAGCTAGCTAAAACCACAAGACACTGAAAGGGAGGGAGATCAGTAGAAAGCTATAGTTGGGTCCAGAAGGCAGATGGTGGAGCCTGGGCCCAGACAGTAGAACCACAATGGTCCGTGAGAAGCTGAAGACAGTAAAAGGAAAGATTTGTCCCTAAAGCCTAAAAAGGTGTGTATACACAACTCTGCAGCTACATCCTGTTTCATCTACAGTATGAAAAGGTGTGCAAAAACAATTCTGCAGATACAACCTGCTTGATTTATAGAACGAAAAGGTGTGCAAATACATTTGTGCAGATAAGCTCTGCTTTGTCTACATTATGAAAAGGTGTGCAAACATGTTCCTATAGATAGCTCCTGCCTCATCTACAGCGCAAAAAGTTTCAGCAAAGTATGAATGCACTATTTATTACTATTTTCTGTGCCAAAAGAATATGTAGTTTTACTTCACGTGTAGCAATGCTTTGCCTACATCTATGTAAGTATACCACATGCTGTTAGTACTGGAGTAAGAGATAGTCGTTAGCCACTATGTGGACTGGGAGCCAAACTAGGGAGTGTAGCCAGTGCTCGTAACCCTGAGCCATCTTTCCAGACAATTCTGACTATGAGCTAATGACCTAAATGTCAAGGCCAATTCTAAACCATTTCTGAGTACCTCTAACCCACACTACTAGACTTTCTTGTGCTTATCCTGTCCTCTTTGGGTACACTTTTATTTAACTGCATGTTCTATCTTCAAACATAAAGTTCACTAGCTGAACATCAAGCACAATCTCTTTACAGGGGAGTCTAAACATGAATTTCCACCCATGCTATCCAAGGCAATTTTTTTACATCTGAAGATGTGTTTACTCCACATGTCAGTTCAGGACCCTCTCTAATGCTCTATGAACAGAGCACCCAATTTTGTTCAGCAGATGGCAATCCTCCATCAGGCACTAGGAACCAGTTTTTCAATCTCTGGAGATGTCCTCCAAAGGGAATCTGACATGACTGCAGAAAAGCTACATACCCAGTGAGTGGTGAGATTAGCTCAGACATTCAATGGTGGCATGATCGTACAATATTCTGTATTAATTAGAAGTACAAGAAAGACTATTAATGATATATTATATTTTAAAGGGATAGAAGTGTCAGAGAGCATCACTTCTTTATGTGAAGCTCTTGAGTATTCCAATACACACACCTGCAAAAACATGTATGTATTTCCTGAAACAAAGATAAAGTAAATTTACTCTAGCAGATTATTATCTTAGTTTCTATTTCTTTCGAGAATAGCTATCTTTTTCTTTTTTAATAATATCAAACATAATATGTTGTATTTATAGCTTATGAGTCATTTTGCTTTCTCAGTGGCTTCTTAAAATTCCATCACAACACTCAGGAGGACAGGAGAAAGAAGTAAGGCTAGAATAAGATAAGCCACTCTGACTTTTTAGAAAAAATGCAGCAAAGAAGCTGAAAATGCAAAAGTAGGATTCGTGCTGAGTGACCTTCCCACAGAGCTATACTTATAACTGCTACCCTACCACTGAAAGCATACAATGCACTGCAAAGTAAGAAAAGGGGGAGCTAATGACACCTTCACAAACAAGGTCATTAAACTGTATCAACTCCTTTTGAAAAAGAACAAATGAATGAATAAAAATCTAGCAAGATATAAAAGAGCAGAGAATTTTTCCTTCTTGTGGAAGTTAGGAAAGTATATAACATTTAAAAAGGAAAATATGTATGCATAAATGGAAATACACTCTCTTTGTTGGTTAGTTCCTCTCAACATTATATGACATTAGCGGAGTCATCAGGGAAGAGGAAACCTCAGCTGAGAAAATGTCTTTAGACTGGCCAGCACGCCAATCTGTGGAGCACTTCCTTGATTAACTGTTGGTGTGCAAGAACCCAGCTCACTGTGAGTGACATCACCCCGTGTAGGTGGTCCTAGTTGTATACAAAGGCAAGCTGAGGCATGATTGGAGAGAAAGTCAGTAAGCAGCCTTCTTTCATGGCCTCTGCTTGAGTCCTTGAGTGCCTGTGCAGACTCCGGAAAGCACTGAAGAAATAAGCCCTTTCCTCCCCAAGCTGCTTTTGGCTGTAGTATTTGTCAGAGCAGCAAAAAGCAAAGAAAGACAACCTGTATCATCCTATAGACGGCTGAAAACTACATTCCTACTTAGTTGTTTAAGTGTAGCCTCATGAAATCATCTGTCCATCATATTTGGAGCTGCTGACAAGAATGATAAATGAGGAACAAAGTAACTTGAAGTCCCAAGGTAAATGAATCTATCAACATTTTTTCTTGCAAATAAAGAGAAAAATAACAAGCACATGGGATTTGTCTAGTTTACATGCCAAAGTTAAAATGGATGTTATATAAGGAGCAAAAATACAATTATTTACAAAATAATTTCTAGGTTAAAAAAAACTGTATCTGCTGGGCAGTGGTACTCCACACCTTTAATCCTAGCACTTGGGAGGCAGAGACAGGTGGATTTCTGTGAGGCCAGCCTGGTCTACAGAGCTAGTTCCAGAACAACCAGAGCTGTTATACAAAGAAACCTTGTCTCGAAAAACAAAACAAAACCTATATCTTTCATTATATCTTAAATATCTGGCTAACACATTTCATGGGGTTCTACCATTCTTTTGGTTATAATTATCACATCTACTCCCCTGGACAACACACTTGAAAAAGATCCTTATGTCATAGAAGGCAGGGATGTACCTCATTTGGACAAATATTTGCGTGCCTAGAATGCAGAGAGTCCTGGGTTGGACACAGAGCATCTCACAATCTAAGCACAGTGGTATATGGCAGCAATCCCAGCGTGTAGGAAGGAGGAGTTCAGACATTCAAAGTCATCTACCTAAGAGTGAGAACAGGGCTGGCTTGGGATTCGTGAGACCATGCCTCAGTAAAACTATCAACACCACACAACTTTACTAAGTACAAAATTGTATGTTTAAAAAATAATGATTTCAAAATGAACTGTTATATTTTTTCTGGATAACTGTGCTAATCCATGAATATAAACTTCATTATATTTACGAAAGGTCTCAGGAAGTAACAAAAGACACAAAAACATTATACTTCACACTTCTGAAAAAATTAAGTACTTTCTGCACAGTGTTGTATGCTTTATATATACAAAATGTTAGATGCAATATTCAAAATATTCTTCCACGAATATAAGATATTGTAATAGAAATGTCTAGAATAGACAGTGAAGTAATTGGTTTTTTACAGTTAATTCTACTTCAAGTTAATGAGAGCTCACATGAAAATGTAATTATTATCATTTTCAAGACTGTAAATACTATTGTACCTCATGCCTACCAATGTACTGTAGACTTCCAAATAATAAGCACATCCTAAATCATACTAAAAGCAATCCATATCATGGCTATTGTATGTTTTGTGTGTGTTATTATTTAAGAAGAGTGGGGTGGACTAATATGTATAGGGAGTTTTATGTATACTAGTTCACTTGAATCTGACAACAAATTTTACTTATGAAAAAGACCTGTGTTGTGTACATACTAAGTAACTCTAAAAAAAAAAAATGCAACCAAAGAGGTGGTTGGGGCAGAGCCCAAGGACCACAACAAATATTACTTGAGAATGCAGTCATTAACATGACATAGCAGTCTTCAATATACCTACAGGTGTTTCCTATATGAGAAACCACCCATACATACGTCATGCAAGAATCCTGCTGAGGTTCTCCTAATGGGAGGGAAGATAATAAGAAAGCACTCAGGTCAAGGCCGACTATCATGGGAGGATGAGCTACACCCTCCTTCATCCACAACTATACAATAGCATCATTAGCTCTGCTCCCTGGGTTTATGATGAAGATCAGATATGAAGTATTATCAGAACTCTGGAACAGCAACTATACAAAGAAAAGAGGAAGGGATCATAAAGAGCCTAGAACCCAGACTGAAAGTCTCAGTCTGTCTCTGTCTCTGTCTCTCTCTCTGTCTCTCTCTCTCTCTCTCTCTCTCTCTCTCTCTCTCTCTCTCTCTCTCTCTCTCTCTCTCCCTCCCTCTCTCCCTCCCTCTAGCTATGAACTGGTTAAACCAAGTCTGTAAATCTCAATTTCAGTTTTCCAAGATATAGAAAACCTTATAAACAAGCCTATGCAATGACAAAAAACAGACAAATTTATAATTCTGCTGGGAGAACAGTTTATCTCTCAAATAAGACAATAAATATTTAACAAGGATTATTATATATAAATCCACAATTGAAACAAACATGTACTTCTATAACCTTAATTTTAAAGTAGCCAAGCTGTGCCTGGTGGAAAATGTCTGGAATATCACCTATGAAGGAAGATTGCAGCAAGAGAATTAGAATTTCAAATATCCTGACCTACATGGAGGGGAGGGAGGGGAGGGGGAAGAAAATAAAAGTATCTTGTAATTAAAAGAGAAATGGTAAGAAGAAAATATATCTAAACAGTGTTAACAACCTATGAATATACTTAAGTACGAAGTATTTCAAGAAATGAAGGAACTCTCAATAAACAACTGCTATTAATAAATTAAGGCTCCCTTCCTATTGAAGCATGTAAAGCTGGTATTGCCCTTATTGATTACGTCTGCAGGTGCTAAAACACAGAAGGGTGCTATATCAAAAAATAAAATATGAATCAATGAATCCAACAACAACAAAAAACAGATTTCCACTTTTATACATAATTTATTTGCAGATTTCATCCCTAACATTTTATATAAATAGAGACTGAAATAAGGCCCCACATAGAAGATGGCGATGGGGATGATGAACACCCTAACTGCTATGCAGACTAGTAAAGAACTGGGAAACATTGAGCCTAATGGGACCAGCAAGCCTCTACTCATGAACTGGCACTCACCAAAACACAAAACAAAACTAAACTAAAACAAACCAACAACAACAACAAACTTCATAATCATTTCCTCTAAAAAGTTAGCTCAGTAAAATGCTAAGTTGTCTCAATTCCAAGGAATGTAAATTGGAAGGTCTAAAATCAGAAGGTGAAATGGGAATATTCTGAAGTATGAGAAAAAAATACAAATGTGAATAAATTTCAAAATGTCAAAATCTCAAGAAGTTGCAAACAGCAAACAAGAAACTAAAAAGAGAAAGTCCAAAGACCAGATGTAAAAAAGTTAGTTACAGGAAACCTATGATAAGAATGGTAATAAATTTACAGAAACAAAGGAAGGACCACAAGAAGCTACAGTAACTTTCACCATCTACCTGACAAGTATAGAAATTAAACACAAACCGGACTGCAGATGGCTTAGCAGGGAAGGGAAGCAAGGTAAAGTCAACACGAAGACCCGAGTTCAGATACCAAGTTCACATCCACAAAAGCCAACGATGGTGCAATGTGTCTGGAACAGCAGCCTCTAAAGGGACAGAGACAGAAGGATCCTGGGGATGCTAGCCGATAGCCCTGCTCTAGACCCCAGGGACAGACTATGTTTCAACGGCACAGGCAAAGAATTAGAGAGCAGAAACCCCGACACCCCGTCTGATGTCTGAAAATGCACAAGTGGACACTCACTCACCCCTATACATGCACATACATTACACACAGGATCATCACACTCATGTGCTCAGATAAAAACACATGTAGAAAGATAGGAAGAAAAACAGAGAGGGAAGGAAACAAAGATGGTAGAAGAAAACAGATAAAATACAAATTTATGAGAGGACTGACACTGGACTTTACAGAAAAAGCAAAATTCATTAAAAGCTAAATTTGTATATCTCATAACAAAATGTCAAAAATCTCTTCTAAAGACAAAATTACAAACTGGAAGAAAATCTTAAAATTATGTATACATAATACATCTAAAACATAAACAGAGACCTTAGATTCAGTAAGCAATGGGAAGCTATATTCTAAGATCAGCAGAAGACATTCAGGAACCTCTACCACCGAGGAAAACACAGCATACAAGTTCACGAGAACATAGTCAAAAGCATTCAAAAAATTAATGGAATCCAAAATGGAATTATTTGGATTAGTTAAAAAAAAATAGGAGAGGACAAAAAAAGGACAACTGAAAGTCCTGTCAAGTACATGGAAACAATGAAAACTGTTAAAAATACCTGTGTACGCCAGGCGGTGGTGGCCCATGCCTTTAATCCCAGCACTCGGGAGGCAGAGGCAGTTGGATCTCTGTGAGTTCGAGGCTGGGCTGGACCAATAGCCTCCAAAACAATACAGAGAAACCCTGTCTCGAAAAACCAAAACAAAAACCAAAAAAAAAAAAAAAAAAAAAACACCTGTGTACAAGCTAGCCCTGTAGAATCCTGCACAAGAAAAATAACCACCTCAACTAGTGCAACACATGCTCAAAGGAAAGAATAACAGGGGGAAAACATAAGGACAATGAACCAACAAATGGAGACTATCAGCAAAGGGATTTTAAATATGTCAAAGAACCAAATATGGGGTCATTGTAACTGAAAAGCAGAAAAACTAATTAAGAAACTTACCAAGATCAAGAACAAGCAGGAGAGGGAGGGAGAAGGAAAGAAGTGGGAGGGAAAGAGGGAGGGAGGGAGGGAGGGAGGGAGGGAGGGAGGGAGGGAGGGAGGGAGGGAAGGGGAGGGGAGAGATATGAGAATCAGTGAAAGATTTTTCACCCTAGACTAGTAAGATCAAAAAGAGCAGGAGAAGAAGACAGGAGACAGAGGCAGGGTATTACCAGGCACCAAATGATGGTTCTAAAGGTAGGATGAAAAAAACCTGCTGGGGCTAGTGGGAAAAATGTAACATTCATGTAAAACATAATTTGCACACCCATGAAAATTAACAAACATGCAACAAGATCCACAAAGGCAGTCAACATAATTAAATGACCAATGACAAACACAGGAAAGGAACTGTGAAAACAGCAACAGAAAAGGTTTATTTTAATTAGATTAGTAGGCATGTTCATCCACATTAACAGCTTAGCCTCAAAACTATTCAAGACAGAAAGAAATCATAATCAAAGTACTAAACACAGAGAGACAGAGACAGAGACAGAGACAGAAACAGAAACAGAGAGAGAAAGAGAGAGAGAGAGAGAGACAGAGAGACAGAGAGACAGAGAGACAGAGAGACAGAGAGACAGAGAGAGACAGAAACAGAGACAGAGAGAGAGGTGAATGTATAAACCAAAAAGTATAAATGCAAGGAGATGTGAGGGCAGAGCCAGAAAAATAAAAGTCAAATAATTCACAGTAAGTAAATCAGTCCTTCAAGAAGTACTAGAGATAGTCCTCCAGACTAAAATTGAAAGGAAAGAGGCAGAAATTTACTTACAAATGAAGAAATGAAAAACACTATTAATGGTGATTACCTGGATAAATGATAAGAATATACAAAATTATCTTTTATTTCTATCTCTCTTATTTCTTGCTGGGTTGAAAGATGCTGACTTAAAGCAACAATTACAATGGAACATAAAATGTATAAAAAATCTGAATCATAGCAATAAAATAGAGGGAATGAACCTACACATGAGTAAAGCTTAACACAGCTGAAATTAATTTGGTATTCAACAAACTGTAATAATGTAAGTTACAATGTTTACTGTCATCCCCAGGGTAAAAATTAAGAAAATTTAAATACATAAAATTTACATGCATATATAAATTATATATAAATATATATATTATATACTCATACATTTATATATATGGAATTACAAATCGAATTAAAAAGATAAATAAGAAAATGCCAACATAACCTACTAAATAAATAGTGTGTAGTGAAACAGAAACAGAAGAGGCATAGAATATACAGAAAAGCAGCCACCAAAAGGCAAGTGTAAATAGCATGGATCCACCATGCCAGCAGTCAAATGTAAGAACAGGCTTAAACACAGCAGGCAATCAAAATACAAAGATCTGAAAATGTTTTAACAATAAAGAAATTCCATAGGCAGGGGAGATGATTCATTCAGTATGAAATTATCTGCTTTAGGCAGAAAGACCTACTACTTTCTTAATTGAGAAAATTTCTTTGCCAAATACAGCATCGGGGCAAGCCTATGGTGCATTGTTTTGATGGTTAATGTGGTAGCACCCAGCTCACTTTGGCAGCTCCAGCACTGGACGGGTGGACCTGGATGCTGTTAGAAAGCAGACTGAACAAGTCATGAGGAGCAGGCCAGTAAGCAGTACCACACCATGACCTCTGCATCAGCTCCTGCCTCTGTATGCAACATGGATAAAAACATGGATACACAAGTATACACAACATGGATACACAAGTATACACAACATCAATATACATAACATGGATACACAAGTATACAAAACATGGATACACTAGTATACACAACTTGGACACTCTAGTATATATAACATGGAAATGCTATTATACACAACTTGGATAGCTAGTATACACAACTTTGATACACTAGTTTACACAATACGGATACTCTAGTATACAACATAGATACACTAGTATTATATAAAATAGATGACTAAAACAAAGACATTTACTGAAGAAAATAAAAGGAAGTTTTAATGATGAAAAGTTAGGTGGAGAAAAAAATGGAAAACAATAAAAACATACTTGTAGACCTAACAAGACAAGCAAAATCTGACATAACTGAATGGAGAAGCAGAAACTTAATAAACTTTAAGGAGCTTAAGTCCCCACCCCTTGAAGAAAACATCCACAATTGGAACAATGACCAGTGCACAGCATAGACCACAAGATAGTCAGAGAAAGAAAGAAAGAAAGAAAGAAAGAAAGAAAGAAAGAAAGAAGGGAGGGAGGGAGGGAGGGAGGGAGGGAGGGAGGGAGGGAGGGAGGGAGGGAGGGAGGGAGGGAGGGAGGGAGGGAGGGAGGGAGGGAGGGAGGGAGGGAGGGAGGGAGGGAGGGAGGGAGGGAGGGGAGGGGAGGGAGGTGCCATAAAATGCACAAGATTGTGATCACCAAGTACTCCACGTGATAGACTCAAAGACTTGTGAAAATAAGATGTGGAGAGATAACATGAACAATGCATGACTCTCTTGATAGGACAGGATTGGAGCTTGATTCCAGCACCCAAGAAAGGAAAAGGCTTACAACTGCCTGTAACTACCATTCCAGGGGATCCAATGCCTCTTCTGGCTGCTGGTGGCATGTGTGCACAAGCGCATGAGTGCTCATAATACACAAATCTTTAAAAATAACTTAACTAGAATACACCAATTAAAAATATTTTCAAAAATAAACAGTGGATCAAAGAAGAAACTAAAAACATGAATGAAAATAAAAGATGAAATGAAAGTATCAAAACTTATGTGTCCCAGGAAAGGACGAGAACAGAAATTTGCATAGCATGGCATGCCCTTGTGAAGATCACCTCCACCACAAAGGGGATTAGGAGTTGGAGGGAAAAATCTTCTTGGAAAGCATCTATATTTAAAAAGGAAACATAACTTTACCATCTTAAATAACTAGAAAAGGAACAAAACATCAGGAAAAAAAGTAAAAGCCAGAACACTGACATAAAATTTTACCAAAATAGGAAAAAAAAAATCAAACTCTTTGGTTATGAGAAAATTTAAGAAAGTACAAATTCATGGTAATTATTATGACAGTGGACACAGGAAGAATATAAGGCTAAAACTTGTGAGCAAAAAAAAAACCCACTATTAATTTACAAAACTAAGAATTTTGAAAAGTACTATGAATACTGGCATTCCACAAGTTAGACAGACTAAAAGAACAAATAGTCAACTGAAGGGGAAAAAATAATTAAGAAAAATAAAATCTGAAACATTTAAATACTTAGAAATGAACATATATCTATAAAAATATATTATAAATACATATCATATGTAAAATGTATATAGAAATAAAAAACTAAACAATAAAACACAACTCAAATTAAAAGTCAGCAAAGGATATGAATCATAATTTTCTATAGAAGAGACAAAAACAGCCAATGAGAAAATTAAAACCATTCATCTTAGGGAAATATACTCAAAACTTCCAAAAGAGACACCTCATTCAAACTCACTAGATTGGCTATACATCTTAAAAGACCATGTCAAGTGGGATATATTATTAGAAAGGATAAAAAAACATGACACAGTCATTATACAAAGCCATTATTTGCTACAGCAAACCTAAACCCTATTACCACATGAGCCAACAATCCCACTTACAGATATAGATCCACCGGCCTCAAAAACCTTGCACTGATACAATACTTACAGTTTACAGTGGTGTAAGTCATGATGCCTGAAAAGCAGTAAGAGTCCAGATGTCCACACAATGCTAAATGGATAAACTGTGCTACATCCTTACAGTGTGGTATTAGATAGTCATAAGAAGTAGCGATACATGCCGTATATAATATATATGAAGTGTGAAAAGGCCATTCAATATGGATGAAGTCAAACATAAAACAACACATGGTATATGATCTTCTGGCATCAAATGTCCAGAAGAAACAAATCTAAAGACAAGGAAAGCAGATTATTTTTAAATGGACCATACTGAAGAGCACATCACTCATGCTCAGAGCAGAAAGAAGCTGCCTATCACTCATCTAGGTATTCATTTCAGATTATACATAGCAGGTATCACAAGGTTTTTTGTTTTCTTTTAACTGATGATTATATTAGGTAGCAAGAATTTAGGATACTCTTGAAGAAAAAGTGAAGTTCTCCAAACAAAGGTACACATTCTCAGCAGGAAGCCACTGTGGGAAAAAAGTAACTTGGTTTGAGAACACTGCATGCATACCCAGAATACACACTGATGGGAAAAGAAAAAAGCTTGAAGGCCGCTCACACTTGTGAAGGACATAGAAAACAGTGGTAAGATTTTGAATAAGATATAAAAATTTCCTTTTGAGGAAATAAAATGGAAAATGTGTTATGAACAATTCTATGAGAGACATAATTCACTGAAAGGAAACTCCAAGGTAGACAATTCACCCCACAGGAAAGGCAAGATTTACACATACAATAGTAATGCATTAGAAGGATCTAGCATTCTTGGTCAAGAAATGCCACCAATACCAGGGCTGGAAAAGCTTCTGATGTGGAAATAAGAAAGCACTCAAAAGGAATGATAGAGATATATCAAAGACAACCATATAACAGTAACCAGATCCAATTAACCAATCTGGGGACACCACAGAACCAAAAGTATTCACTGACTAAATGAATCACATAAAAAATAAGAATTATTGTGTGCAAACTAGTACAAATCAAAATTTATATAACAGTTTTAGACACGGGAATGGGCATGCTGCAAAAAATAAATAGTCTGTTGAATGCTAAATTATCTGCAATAGTGTTTCTGTCAGCTACCATGGAATGGGTTGTTTTAACAATACTATGTTCAATTAATTAAGTTCTCTGAGTTCCTTTAAAGAGTAGGAGAGAAATGCAAAAGAACTGTACACAAACCAATTTTTATAGTTGCAATTAGATGCTTTCCTTATCCAGTTACTATCAGACTTGAATTTCCCCTCCTTACTATATTAAAAATAATGGTGTCTGTTACTCTGTTTTTCTTTCCAGGATATTAAACCTTAGCCTACAGTTGTGCTTTCAGTCACAAAGTATACTAAAATGTCTTACAACCACACAATGCTAAAACAGTGCCAAGCTCCACGTCTACATTGAAACTCAGAAAAACTAAATTTTAGGATCTGTAAGCTAGCTTAATGAACCAATTTATTAGTATATATATTTATTAGTATAATATACATATGACAATCCCACTATGTTTCTTTTTTCTTTTACCATGAAACGAAATTCTTTACAGAGCACAAGGAAAAGAGGATCCAAAAGGAAGGGTTTCAATTAAGTATACAGTCTGAAATACCAAATAAAGTAACAAATACTTCCAGTTGACAAAAATGACACCAACGTTTTTCCATTAATTGTAAGAACTTTGCTGAGTGAACACAGACAGCATCCACACGAGGTGACAGACAGGACTTTTGGGCACAAATGGTGAAGGAAAGATGGGAGAGTGAGGTGAGTAAATTGGTAGAAGAAACACAGGGAAGAGAGTGGAGGGAGGCCAGTGGGAGGGAAGCAGACCTGTGTGCTCAGAGCTCTAATCTTCTATGGCTATGTATAATATTTTGCAAAGTAAAATTGACTGAGATGGAAGCTATTTTGCATGGTACAGTGGCGATGGCTAACAAATGAGAGTTTTGTGGGCTGAATGTGAGTCCCCTGCCTCATCTGCCACCCCTAATGACAGCAGCCACCTGCTGTTTTATTGTCACAGCTGGAGCCAGTTCACACTCCTTGGTGCTGAGCTCTGCCCATGAGCACCAAGCTCTCTTCTCGCCTCATTACTTTGATGAACTTTTTATGGTCAGCACCCATGAAGACCTCATCTAGGACTCTGCCATACAGGCTGGCTTCAGGGAGTCTTTCAGTTACATGAGGTGGTAGCACACTGACATTGGCTGCTCATGTCTGGCAGGCACTCCAGAAGTCAATGTACTGTACTTTTGACACGAGAGCCCACAACAGGTAAAAATGCCATGGAATCTCGCACTTGATAATGCTCTTCCGCTCATTGTGATATAAAGATCATAGACTACAATATAATGAAGTTTCTAATGGGACACGTTATTAGAGCAAACCTAATGTACTGTTTATGATTGCTCCCATAAAATTAAGATTCTTTTCATTTTCTATACACTAAAATTCACAGAAAATTTTCCTTTAGCTTTTGAAGTCAAAGCAGATAAAACACAATCAAAGACACATTTGTATTAATATGCTAGCTTCGGTTAAAAATTTGTAAGTTGCTTTTAATGAAAATAAGCAGCAATGTCAAATGAATTCAAATTAAACTTCTATTATATAATTTTGACGGTGTAAAGGTTGTTCAAAAACTGTCTACAAAAGAAAAGCCCTTCAAAAGCTTGCTGTAGTCACTGCTAACCAAGCACATACCAGAATTATCAGCAGCTGGAGAAATTTTAACCTTCTAATTCCTGGAAGCTATCATACACCTGCAAACAGAAAACTGCAAGAGTCACTGTGTGGTATTCTAGCCAGTGACTGACCAATTCTGAATGTTAACAAGCTATTGAAATGTTCTTTCCTTATTTCAAACTGCCACCCAAAATATATATGTGAGTATATACATGAATATAATGTGGTGTAGTTTGGTATTTATTTGGGATTATATTGGAGATCAAACTGGGGGTACACGTATGCTGACTACATCCCCAGTTCTCAGTTCGTGATATAACAGGACTGACATTGCTCACGGAGCTCAAGCTGTTACCATGTGGCCGAAGTGGCCCTTGCACTTGTGACTGTCCTGCCTCATCCTGAACAAACTGGGGTTACATGCATGCACCACAACCACTCTCTTAAAAAGTATAATTTGATTTATTTTATTGCCTTCTGACCAAAGAATATATATAATTTTCTTGGTTTTTTCTGATATAGCAATTCATTGCTGATACTCCAAATATGATTCCTAAATATAGTACTGTGAATTTTATTAGTGCTACTGGGCATGCTGAACTTAAGCCAAATAAAAGTAAACTCAGGGTTTGTTCAAAATAAATACCTCCAAGGAGGAAAAAAATGAAAACAAAGGAAAAAAATAAAACTAATGTGACCCCATTTTACTTTACATGTTGAAAAATCAAGTATTCTTGAACAGCAATAAATAAAACAAACTTAAAGAAAACTATAAAGTTTAAGGAACTCTCTGATTTATCAAATGAAACTAATGCACACACACACCACAAAAAAGGAAAAAAAAACCCTACAGAGTTTGATTCAACTAGGTGCTTTGTAAATAGTAATAATCTAAAGATACTATGAGGACCACGGGTCCTTCTGTGTGTTCTTCCTTTGTAAATAGTAATAATCTAAAGATACTATGAGGGTCCCCAGATCCTTCTGTGTGTTCTTCCTTTCATCAGATAAACTGATAAGACCACAGAGACCATCCCAGACACACAGGCATTGTATGCATATAAGGCAGAATCTGGTTTTTCTTCTGAAATTCTTCTGAACTTACATATTTCTCTTAGGCAACAGAAGAGTGTTTCAAACTTGACATTTGGTGAAGCTTATTTTAAAGAAAAGGAAAAGCAGTGCCTGGTTGAATTACTAATATTTAACTCCTTATTAATCACATCATACTTCACAAGGAGATCAACTGTCATAGTTCGCAAATCTTGTTTCTCTCCAGCAAATAGTCTACAAATCATAATAAATTCACTTGCATTATGAATCTTATGTGGTTCCTTTCAGGAGATGACAAAAGGCAAGAAGGTTCATTTAGTGAAATCAGGGTACTAGTTTATGTCTTAAATAGACAAACCATTAATTGCTAATTATTTCTCTCTCTTTTGTATCAACAAAGGAAACGGAAGGAAATACCTTTATAATTACATAAATGAAGAACCTAGAAACAGATGCCAGGAAGAAAATAAAATATATTTCAGTAGGAGTGATGTATACACTGATGTAGAGGAAAACTTGGGCTGTGGATACAAATTTAGCTAATGAATAGAGTTCTTCTATCAGGCAGAGGCCTGAGCAGACACAGTCAATACAAGAGCAGACAATGCAAACTAATGAGTAAATACATTTCAGCTTCCTCAAAGACACAATGAACTTTCATCTCTTCTAAATGCTTACTATTCATAATAGCTACTGCTCATCAGCGCTTACCACCTGCAGCATCTGATCGTATTTTGAACACCAAAAGAGCAGGTGAAAAGAATAAACTCTGTTATATTACTATTTTGAAAAAACATCCCACATCATCTGTTTTGTTGATCAAGGCCACTCGATATCAGTCTCTGGGTATGCTATTTTTCATGTTACAACTTGAACCAATTCTATGCCAAAAGCTCCTTTTTTTAAGTCTAGAGTCTGCAGAACAGAAAATACTTCAGAAAGTGCCAAGGGAGGGAAGCAGCTGAACAGCCCAAGCCAGCGGTAAGAGCTACTAACCACAGCAATGATCAGCATGGCAAGATACACATGAACTTGAAAGACAGGCACTCAAGAGTCAGTGAAAATCAGTTGTTTGGACTTAAGCCCCACTCAATAGGAGGGAAATTACACTTTGTACTGGAAATCTAGACAGCTTCTCAGAGATGGTGAGGTCATGACCTCAGAAAAGAATCTAATGTGGCCACTAATACCTTCTAAATCTTATCCTTATACCACAGCAAAATAAAGCTACCATCTCTGATCAGAGAAGCCTTCCTTTACAGGGGGAAAAAAAATAAACAAAATACAGAAATCAACTGATCAGGGGGAAAACAGCTCCAATAAATACATCTAATGCATTTACATCACACCTCCTGCATCCGTGGCTCTGGGAACGTAACGAAAGAGGGGGCAGAAAGGCCTGTTACAGCCAGAACACCAGGAAATCTGCTGTGAAATGGTCTCTCCTAGAAATGGCTTCATAAACAAGCCCTGAAAACTGACACTATCAAATGACACATTGCAGTAGAAAGAGGAACAATGTGTAAGTCACACCCCTAGAAAAAGAAACACAGGCAACCAATGGCTGCTGGGAGACAGCGTCTGCCTTTCCCAAGGAAGACGCTGATTGGTTGACAGGGCAGTTATCAACCCTGAGATCACATGCATACCAATAAAAAAAAGGAATCAGCAGATTATAGTTTAAAACAGAAACAATCAAATTGAGAGGGGAGAATGGGGACATAGAAGGGTTTGGGGGAAGGGAACCTTGGAATATTTGATAAGAGGAAAAGGAGGATGTAATTCTATTTCAACTAAAAACTTATTTTTTAAAAAATAATACAATAGAAAAGGTGAAGAAAATTTTATGTTTTTCTAAGTCCTTATAATAACTAATTATCCACAAGCACACAGAGGTATCTATTGAGCTAAGAAAATCTTAGTAATTTCATTCTAGTTTGTATACACTAGACAAACTTCAATGGTACTAGCATACTCCATATAAAATCACTTAAATAATTCCATATAAATAAAATATAAATGCCAACAAAGATGGAAAAATAGTTATTCATGTAATACTAGTAGCATTTTTCCCATCCATAATGTTCTCTACAAGGTAACGAATTATGACTGCCTTCTACAAACTGATTTAGATACACTTTCTGTATATGACACATATCAGCAAACGGAGAGCACATGAGTATCCAGGTGAGTCTTAAATCTTACCTCCCTTATCACAGGATCTATGTGCTGAGGACCATCAAGAAACTTAGTAACAGTTTTATATCCTTAATAACAGCTGTATATCCTTAGCAGCTGTATATCCTCACATCATTTTGTTGCTTTACCATGTGAGCTTGATCCTTATATGATGGATTACTTGTTTTTAATTCTTTTTCTACCATTTAAAAAATGGCATCTAATTATAGAACACTACGATAATCGCATTTTTGTATGGTTCTTGGAAATATTGACTTTGAGTTGCTTCTCTGATTGTTTGTTATTACTGGCAGACATTCATTGTACAGATGGTAGCCTTCATAAAGACATGTTCATACAAGTATATCATACACTCTGACCATCACCAATTTTCTCCTTTCTCCCTCATTCTATTAACTCCATTATTTCCAAAGACAGTGAGTTTCATTTCTATATTGATGTCCAATGTACATATACTATTTTATGCATCTATATAAAATCTCAAAAGGAGAGAAGACATGTTTCAAGGGAATATGAATAAATGAAATTGTAACAGTAATTCAGTAATTATTCTGTTTTATTCATGAAACTTTGATTTAAGAGCCAATTTTCCTACTAAACATAATGCTCAAAATTCTAGTGTCCAAATTCCAAAATTAGATGTACTTCTACAAAAAATATTGTACATTGTTATGTAATTTAAACATATTTTCAAAGAAAGATGATGCTTAAATTCTCAATACCAACACCTCTATATACTGTGAATGCTTCAATCACTTGATGGCATTTGTAGTAGCTAGACTTTAAGGAAAATACTCCAAAACCTAATTGTTTGCTATACTGGAACTATTATGTAACCTTGGCTACTATATCACTGGACATTCAAGACATTTAAATATTGTTTCTTTTGTGATTGTTTGTTTTTCAATATTGGATTTTTCTGTGTAGCTTGGCTGTGCCGGAACTCACTATGTATATAGACAAGACTGGACTTGAACTCATAGAGATCCTCCTGCATCTGCCTCCTGAATGCTAGGATTAAGGTGTGTGCCAAAGCATGATTTAATCTTTATAAGTACTAAATATAAAGAAAAACTGAGATTCTTTCAAAATGAAAAAAATTAACTTTAGTATTAATTTGGTAGACAGCCATAACAAAAAAAAAATTTCTAGTCAATGAAAAGAGTAACAAACATGGACTTATGTCAATATGTATTCATAGGTTAGAAAGAAATAAAGAAATGTACCATCACACAAATTAATTAACAAAAAAAATGCAAGTGTAATTTGGAAAACAATAACCTTTGAATATCATACTAAATACAAATGTAAAGAAAATGGAGTATATACATAAACTGAAAGTTCTTGGATTAGGTTTGTCAGTATTTTATTCAGTATTTTTGCATCAATGTGCATGAGGGAGATTGGTCTCTAGTCCTTTTTCTTAGATGTGTCTTGTGTGGTTTGGGTACCAAGGTAATTGTAGCCTCACAAAAAGAGATTGGCAATGAAACACTTTGAGGAGAATTGGTATTAGCTCTTCTTTGAATTTCTGGTAGAATTCTGCACTGAAGCCATCTGGCTCTAGCCTTTTTTTTTTTTTTTTTTTTTTTTTTTTTTGGTTGGGAGACTTTTGATGACTGTTTCTATTTCACTGGGGGGTTATAGGTCTATTTAAATTACTTATCTGTTCTTCATTTAATTTTGGCAGGTGATATCTATCCAGAAATTTCCCAATTTTGTGGAGTATGGGTTTTCAAAGTATGTATCTATGGATTTCCTCAGTGTCCATTGTTACATCCCTCTTTACATTACTTTTCTGTTAATTTGCTTATTCTCTCTGCCTTTTGGTTAGTTTGGATAAAGGGTTGTTTATCTAGTTGATTTTTCTTAAAGAACCAGCTCTGTTTCATTGATTTTTTTGTGTTGTTTTCATTGTTTCTACTTTAATGATTTTAGCCCTCAATTTGATTATTTGATGGTAAATTTCCTAATTTTTATTCAAGAGCTTTCAGGTGCAGTATGACTATTCTCCAGTTTCTTTATGTAGGCACTTAGAGCTATGAACTTTCCTCTTAGCACTGCTTTTGGAGAGGCTACCTTAAATGCCCTAGTCCTATAATGAGACTGATGACTGTCTTAAATGCCATCATAGAGCCTTCATCCAGTAGCTGATGGAAACAGAAGCTGAGAGTCACACCTAAGCACTGAGCCAAACTCTTGGAATCCAGTTGTAGAGAGGGAGGAGCGATGAGCAAAGGAGTCAAGACCATGCTGGGGAAACCCACAGAAACAGCTGACCTAAGCAAGCATAAGACCGAACCAGGCCCCCTGAACAAGGCTGTCAGTTGGCGTGATTGGGCAGTCTATGGAGCCTCTGGCATTGGACCCAGTATTTATCCCTAGTGCACTAATGGGCATTGGGAGCCCATTCCCCATGGAGAGATATTCTCTCAACCTAGATACAGGCCTAGCTCCTGCCCTAAATGATGTGACAGACTTTGATGATCCCCCAAGGAAGTGGGTGGGGTTTGGGATGGGGATATAGTGGAAGGAATGGAAGAAAAGGAGGAAGAGAAAACTGAGATTGGTATGGAAAATAGGATTGTTTTTAAATTAAATAAAAATTAATTTTAAAAAAGTGGAAATTCCCTGTGATCTCTACTGGCCACTGGCACTAGCTTGAATTGTTACTTAGGTCTTTTTTTTCTGTAATATCCCATGAATATTATAATAATCTGAAAACTAATATGGAAACTAGTAAATAAAGACATGCAAATCATTGTCAAGATCACCAACATGAAAAGCAAATCCATCTTTGCTATTTAAAAAAAAAAACCTCAAAACTCATTACATTGAGTTTGGAATTACAATTCTGTCCAAGTGCATAGAAATCCATGGCTCTTACAAAGAAAAGCTGACTGTAACATAGATGAGGTCAGAGCTCACATACCCATCCTGCAGTCCCCTTTCAAACTAGCATCAGCATGTGCCACTCCACAATAGTAACACTAGAAATGTAAAGACCAAAAGATATACAGTCCTTGTGAAAGTTCCAAGTCTAATGAGGAAAGCAAAGATAAAACAAATAGGGTAGAAAACAGACAAAGAGAAATACTTGGAAGACACTATTAACAAATTTTCAGAGAAGACCCACTACCAAAAGTCAAAAAACTCAGGATACTTTCATGCAAGACAATAAAGTGAAACCCTGCAATAAGAAATAAGAGACAAAATTTGAGCTAACTAATCAAAATCCCACAACAACAATAGATGTGTTCTTTATCACATTACAGTAATTTAATATACAATACTTACTTGATTCTGAGAGACTACCAATTCTGACATACAGAATTGGTTTAATAACAGTTTAACAAATGTATAAAAAAGTAAGTAGCAATTAACTATAAAACATCACAAACTATAAAACATCACAATTTCAAAAATATTAATATATGAAAACCTGTGTATCTTAACAACAGGAAGCATATAATAAATCATAAAAGGCCTATTTCATAGATATAGTAAAAATAATATACAAATATCCAAAAAAACAAAATGTAAAAAAATGAAGTTCAAGTCATATAATAAAATTTCTTTTACAACATTTTAAAATTCAAGAGATTATTTCTATTAAAAATTATCAGTAAGATATAAGGAATTTCACAGACCTTAGCACAATGACAACTCATTAGGATTTCAGACCTACTAATCCTAAAAAAGAATACTATATACTAAAATTTCAACCTTTGATTTAACTCAGGGAATCTATTTTATGATTTTTGAAATTTAAAATAATCAGATTATTTTACAAATAACAAGCCAAAAGATTAAAAACAGATACCTTGTGAAAACAAACAAACACACACACAACCCCTATCTGCCTTAGAAGAATTGGTAAGGCCTATCCAAACAATATTTATGTTCTTTTTAGATAAATGTCAGGCATAAAATTAAAATATTACTAATACATCCTTTTACTAGTGATTTTAAGCACAGTCCAGTAAAATCAGATGCTATACTACATGTTGTCAAAGGGTCTGATAATCTGTTTCTTCTCCATATTTTTCAAGGATGGTACAGACAGCCAAACTTCCCACCTGAAGTCACCCTTAACTACTCCAATCCATCCAGCTCATAGAATCCAATGATCAGATTCTATAGCCTAATGTCTCTGGAGCCAACCTACCATCCACCCTTGCATCTACCTTACTTTGGGTTTTTTCAACTACTGAAAAACATTTTTTACAAAGTACTCTAACTGTTCAAAAGCCAAAGAACTGGATATACACCGAACATCTATCATTTACTGGGAGTTCCAATTATTTGTATGCAAGCTTCAATAATTATGAACTAGAAATAGGTAATAAAAAGAAAATGCTTGAACAAGAATGAAACTTCCTGCTCTCTGGTGAACAATGTGAGGTATTGCAGTCATAACCTATAAAGAAGTAAAACACAAGAAATTTCTAAAAACATGCTACCCTGTCATTAATACTAAACTAATATAATATAGTCTACAAAAAATATCTTTTGATGTTGTTATTTGCAACACTGAAATCTAAATTTTAGGTTTAATGAAGGGAACATCACAGTACTTAGTCAAAACAACAACAACAAATAATAACAAAGCAGGATTCAAGCAGTATCTGCAAATATTCTTTTGAGCCAAATAAAATTGCAGGTCTTATTTTAAAAAAAAGCAAATAAAGTCAGAAATTTCATATCTTAGTCTCACTAAGACACTTGTCTTCCATTTTCACTGAACTTTTAGGACAGGTTCTTTTAGACTTAACTTCTAGATAGTACAATCTTTCTACACTAGAGGACGTCTTTTAAAGTACTTCATTTGGAAGCTAAGTGAGGATTCCCTTATGCAATAATTCTTTTATCAGAACTGGGATATGGCTCAGGGTAAAGTGCTGGCCTAGCAAGTAGAAGGGCCTGGATTCAATCCTGATGACTGGAAAAAATGGAGGGGCAGGAAGACAGAGGAATTTTCCTATTTAAAAACATCTCTGGCCCGGCAGTGGTGGCGCACGCCTTTAATCCCAGCACTCAGGAGGCAGAGACAGGCGGATCTCTGTGAGTTCGAGGCCGGGCTGGACCGATACCCTCCAAAACAATACAGAGAAACCCTGTCTCGTAAAAACCAAAAAAATAATCTCTGGAGAATAAAATATTTAAGTCATTCAATTCCCTCCTCCGCTAGAACTATAGGGAATATGAAGTACAAAGAAAAGACAAAGAAAGCTTTAGTTAATACACATGGATAAAAGCTAAAATTACTAACACATAAAGGACAACTGAATCTACTAATCAAGAGCCCATCAAGATTTCTTTGACCCTCTTACCCTTTGTCACCATATAAAAGGCGATAGGCAAAATGTACTGAGCTTTGTCTTAGTAAATTTTACCCCATTTTAGGTTTTATTTTCCAATCCTATAATATTAGAAGATTACAAAATCCAACTGAATAGTTTCTGTAACAAGAACGCCCAAACCAGGTCTGGTGTAGCAGCCTTGTAATCAGCATTCTAGAAGCTGAGGCAAGAAGATCAGTAGCTCCAGGCCAGCATGAGCTACAGAGTGAGACCTTAACTCAGAAACAAAGCAAACAACTGGAGAGTAAAAGTTTCTAGACAATGCCAAACTGAAGTTTGTAGCCTCATAAAGAGCAGCTGTTCTCTATGGCCAACAGAATACAGGTTCCTTTCATAGCAGAGCAGTCTTACATTGTATAAAAATTTACATTACATTATATAATTTACAGTACAGTATATAAATACATTACTGTACTGATATTCAATGAACTGTTGTCTGATTTCACACATTATCTACTGCCTTCCATCAACAATCCTTGTGACATAGTTCTTCTTCAACATCACTTGAGCCATGATAATTTTAACCATCCTGTGATAGTGGGAGCTGTCAGCAACCACTTAGGGGATACAAGAATGGATGTTGGCTGGGGGGGGGGGGTAAGATAGGGGGAAGAGGGAATCATAGGTTAGAAGACAGATCAGGCACCAGTGTGACCTCTAGCGATCTAAAGGGATGACACCAATTGGCAAGCTAAGCAATAGTGTAGAGACCACCTCGAATGCCCATTCCTGATAATAAACTTGATGTCTATAACCATCCGGGAGCCTTCATTTTGTGACTGATGGAAGCAGAGGCAAACACCCACAGTTAAACACTGAACTGAACCCAAGGAACCCAGCAACAGAGACAGAGGAGCGATGAGCAAATTGGCAAAGAATGGGCTGGCAAAAACAGCAGAGACAGCTGATCCGAGCAGGGGAGAGCTCTTGGACTCCAGACCGACAGCTGGGAGGCTAGTATGGGACTGATCCAGACCCTCTGAATGTGAGAGTCAGTGAGGAGGCCTGGGCAACCTATGGGGTCCTGAGCAGTGGATCAGTGTTTATCCCTCGAATACTAACAGACATCGTGTGTCCATAACACAAAGAGGGATGCTCTCTCAGCCTGGACTCTTAGCGGAGTGCCTGGACCCTACCCTGAGTGAAATGACAAACTCTAGATATCCCCTATGTGGGAGGATGGGGAGGATGGTGGTGGGGTTCAAGAGGAGGGGAGGGAGAGGGAACTGGGATTGACATGTAAAACAAGCTATTTAAAAAATTTTTTTAAATCTTTAGCAAAAAAAAAAAAAAAAAGAATGGATGTTAACCTAGTTTCCTGTAAGGTGAATGATAATGATAACTGATACTGGATCAATATCATTGTCTTAGCTGTAATCATATTTGCACAGGTTAGGAGAATCTAGGAGAGATCATTTGCTTAAATCCTGCAGGTTCATACAGGGTTCTCTGTGCCTCACTTACATGACTAGTCAGTCACCTTGGAGCAAAGAAGCATGAGGGACCATGAGATCAACACAAAAGATTCTTGAATCGTTTTACCTAAGCAGGTGGATGGTATAAAGTTCGTTTCTTAAAGAACTCTACTTCTTGCCCCTTCATTCCAAACCTGTCGTTGAACTGAGATGCCAATGAAATTTTCTATTATTTCAATCACTCTATTCCATGCAAAAATAAGACCAAGTGGCTCATATATTTCCAGTTCTTAGAATTAAAGGGATGTACATTTGCTAGATAGAACAGGAGGCATACACAAATACATATATAAAATGTAAAAACTTGAGGGTATCCTGAGATGGCAATCTTTAATTCCAAGAAGACGCCAAGCTTATTCATCTCATGGATGAGGGGCCTTTGCTATATTATTAGACTTAAGTACTTACAGAAAGATGGTATAACTAACTGGGTTATCTGGGTGGACCTTAACCTCAACACACTTGCTAGTGTACTCACAAGAAAGGCAGAGCAAAAATAGACCCAGACAAAAAGAGGAACTGGAAGAAGACAGCAGGGATTGGAGTTACGATGTCAAAGGCACTAGACAATGGAAGGGACAGGAACAGATTCTGGCCAGGAGACTCCACTGACATCTTGATTGTAACTCCCACTACTGATTCCTATGAAACAAAAGTGCATCTAGATTACCTATATCACCTAATACATTTAAGCATTTTTTTACTGTATTTATTTCATAATGTCAAAGAAACAAGACTGTATATACTCAATATAAATGTAATTCATTCACATTGTTTTCAATCCAAGGTAGGCTGAACCCAAACACAGGCTAAACAGTGTCAATTCTCAAAGTAAGAAAGTCTGGGAGCCTCAGCAAATTAATAAAACCATTTTTTCAGGACACTTAGTTAATTTTAAGCTGATGCTCTAACTTGAATGTATTAGGCAGACAAGCTAATAAACAGTAACAAGTAAACAGTGTTCCTGGTCGCATATACTTTTTGTGTATAGAATTTTCTTTAATTTAAATGCTCAGAACATCATAAAAATAACTGTTCTAAGTCATTCAGTTTAATCTTGTACGTGACATATATGCTTTTTATCCTAAAATACTAAAACATGTAAGACTTCTTTATATTCAGAGTTCTGCATCAGAGTGGTTTTCTGGAGTTAAGTTTGGTGAGTCTGCTTTTCTTCCATGTTGTGCCCTGCCCTCCCACCCAATTGAAAAGCTCGGATTTAAAAAGTTTTGCAAAAAGCAGATTTTTGTTATGGCTGACATGGAAGACAGAGGTAGATGGGTCCATGGGTAAAGGGTCTGGGTCATTTCCTGGGGGATGAGTTCAATTTGGCATATACCCACGTGCATTTACACGACTTAACACTATACTAACAATAATAATCAGCTATTATTAGGAAGGCAATAGGAAATATTCATCAGGAAGCGTACACATGCTATGGCAAGGGAAAAAAATACCTACACTATAAGACTGTAAAGCAAAAAGCTGCAAACTCTGAGATTTGAAAATTCTTCCTGGTTAACAATCAATGAGGTTGTCTTTCTGTTCTTCTCACTGACACACATTAAAAAATATGAAGAAGTTAAGGCCAGAACAAAATGCAATGTTAAAGGCATAGAGTCGACATCATATATGATTATGCTAAGTTTACAGTAAGTCTAAAAGAATACAAAGACGCCTGGAGAGATGGCTAGGTGGATAAAGATACATGTCAAGTCTGCTGACCCGACTTAGACCTCTGGGACCCATGTGTTGCCCTCATCAAATGTGAACCATGCCTCAAGAATGCACATGGGAACCCACTAGCACAAATGAAAGAATCCAATATTTTTAAATGACTTTACAAAGAATGATGTCATCATCCAATTCAAATAAGTTACTAGTTAGTCTCTATAATTAAGAAACACATAATTCAAGATGCCAATTATTCTTAAGAACATATATTTTATATTTAAAAACTTGTGAAATTGTCTTTATTTTGTAAGAGCTCATACTTCTTTCAAATTTCCTTATACAAAATTACAGCTTCTGAATACATTCAAAAATGGGCTCAGAAATTGTTAGCATCCACACAGACAGGATGAATGCTATGCTTAATAAAGCACCTGGAAACACTGTAGAAGTTCTCCTTCCACTAACCATAAAATAAACAGCACTGAGATGATGTAGTCATCACTGTACATAATCTCTTGTAATCCATTCTCACATTTTACTTTTATAAACAGAATTTCCCAAGTTCAACTGACTTTTCATCTAATCCAAAACAATCATTCAGCATTCTATAAAATATATGCACAGATTTTAAAGTAAATATTTCTATGATTTTATATGCCTTTCAATGCTCACAAAATATAACAAAAATTTCTCTATGGTGAATAATTAAAATTATAAATGCCTATAATTAACTTTAGGGGAATCTATGAAAATCCACCCAGGAATCAGAAAGTCACGTTGTAAGATGATAACTTTATATTAACATTATCTGACTCCTTTACAATATATACCTTATGATTTATGTAAATATGAGTTCAGTATGTACATATGTAGGCAAGTGTACACACATCTCAGTTTCACTGATAAAAGAGCACGCAAAAATGAAAATTTGAGAAATTTGGTGGTGATATATGGTGCTAACAATATATAACAAAGTAACCTTAATACTTATGGATAAAAATAACCATGATCACTTAATACACATGTACACACAAAGTTCTAATTATGTATTGATTAGCTTAGCTTTTAGCAAAACACAAGTGTACGGCATTTCTCTAGAGTAAGAGTATTTTGTTAAATTACACAGATGGACCATTACTATTGAGTGAATTTATTTTCCCCAACAGTGCTAAAGATATGCAAAATTTTCATTCTTTGGAGTTGCTCAGTAAATGATTAACATCGGCTATGCTCATTATCTCCCTTAACAAAACTTCGCTAAAAACAAATAAATCAAAAATGCCTCCACTGTTCCTGAATAAATAAATTAGAGACCTATTCAGTGGCAGCAATGATATTTTAAAAAGCTTGTGCAAGCTCATTGTACAATTATATTATGAAATCCCATTTGATAAAAGAAAAAATACACTTACTCAATTTCATTGTACTTTTTACTAGCAGGAATGGTTTCTCAAAATTTGACAAAACTTTATAATTGTAACATACCTGAAAGTGCCAGCTCCACATTTCAAAAAATCCTAGTCACTGCTAATTAGGAGTGAATACTCCTTAACAAGACACTTCCAAGAGCTAAGCCTACTTCTGCACTCTGGGGAAATGGAGGAATATGACAGCTTCCAAGAGCCATCACTATTATGATCAGACACATAAATGAGAATACTTACATCATAAGAACCTAATTCTTCACTTTTTGAAGATATGATTGAGATAAGTTGGAGAAAACTCATACATTTGTTTTGATATAACCCTACAATTCTGCACAAACTAACCCATAAAAGCGCCTGACCAAGAGATCCTGTGTTAAACCAAACTAACCATCCAGTTACAGTTGTGTCTGTACTTAATAAGTTTAAAGAAAACTTAGTAGAAAAATAGTACTAATTAAACATACATTTTGAGGGAAAAATTAATGAAGTGATGAAATTGCATGAATTTAAAGTGAAAAATTAATGCATTGGAGATAGCCCAGTAAGACTGTAATCTAAAATCTAAAAAGAAAGATCCAATGAGTCAACCTATATTCCCACAATCACTAAAATATCATTTTCTTTCATGAATGACAAAAGTTATTACAGTATAAGATGTATTGTAAGAAATGCTTTGTAATTATTCTAATGCTACCATTAGAAGTGCCCTGAAAAATAATTCTATGTAAAAGATTTCTGCCATTCCAAAATAATCCACAAAATAATTCAAAACACGGTAAGGAAGCTTTTTATTGCCATACTCTAAAAGATTTTTCTTGAAATTAAGAAACCATGTAAATGAAGGTGACTGAAACATGTTTTCATCTACAGAGTAATATGGTAGCTATTCATCACCTAGAGTCATAAAACACTAGGTCTCGTCCTTAGCATATTCTAATGACGCCTATCATGCAAATGAGAGTGACCTTTTCCTTGCATTCTGCAAGTTCACATTTATTCCAGGAGTATATAGAGTTTGCCAATACAAACTAGCCACAGACTGCGTAATTACTGTAATCAATTAGTTGTTAGTATCGTTCTGCTCATTTTCAGCTAATGTCAACTAAGCCATTTTGAGAGAGTCACTCCTGACAACAGCTTTTCTGTTATTATTTTTTAAATGTGGGAGAAAAGGGGGAAAAGAAAAAAATGGATATACTCAGACTTCACAATATGGTTCCAAGGCTGTGCCCCTCCCAATGATGTTAAGATTCAAAACAAAACTCTAAGTTGATAACATACAAAGACTTCCTGGCAAAGTTGCTTATCCTTAAAATGACATTGAAGTTTTCTGCCTATACAATTAAAACATTAATATTTAAATATTTAAATGAAGGACACTCTCCTGTGCTACAGTTCAGACTTGGTAGAACTTGGGCCCTCTTCTCAACGGTTGAGTAAACAGGCCATACCCTCTGTTCAGAAATAGTCTATTCTGCAGACAGTTATGGATAGGAAACATTACAGCAGCCGGTAATTAAAGTAAAAACTAATACTGTCTCGGGGATGGGGAGTTTTGTAAAGGAAAATCATTTATCATGGCTTACTGCTCTCATAACTGAAATGAATTGTCTTTCTTTAGCACAGTCTAAAATATCCATTTTAAACTAGTATATTTACTATAGAAATGGGGCCCCACTTCTGATTCTGATGCTATTAACTAGTATCAGTGGCACAAAAAGATAATAGATTTTAGAAACTCTTCTACACATATGAGCAACATAAAGCCTTGGATTTAAACTAAGGGCATCAAAACAAATACCAACACAAAACTATTATATCACAAGCACAGAAAATGCTCGCCAGTGCACACACACGCACGCAAAACCCAGAAGATGATTTTTGAACAACACTGTGGTATTTTACTTCATATGGTTGCTTTAAATATTTCTAAAACTAACTTTACCTTTTCAGTTGCTGGCTGTTAAAGAACAATATTAATTTTTATCAGCCCTTGTATCTACCTATATTGTAACTACCACTATGTCAGTGAGAATTAGAAGCAGGCATTGTTTCTGCAATATTTAATGTGTGGTAGCTAAAATAGGTAATAAATTTGTAAAACACAAAACATTATTACTCTCCTAAAAAAAAACTGATTCTGATGCAAATTATCATTTGAAGAAAAATAATAAGAGTTAATTTCTGTGATAGTACCAGATATCCAAGAAACAGTAAAAAGAGACATCAATCCTGTTTGTACATGTCAACCAAGGGTAACTAAATTAACATTATGATTGAATTAAAATAGTCTTAGGTCTTTATCCACTCATTTATATGTCTGTGAGTGTGGATGTATATACACATATGTATACGTACATATATATACACACATGACACATATACCTGCAAAAGAATTGCTATTTTGAAATAAATTTCACATGGGTGGCATATCATATGGGTAAATAAACACACGAACACAAACATGTATATTTACCTTTGTAAGTTTACCCACTTCACAAAAGTAAGACAGAAATTTAAATAAAAAATTTAACTAACAAAATTGCAGGTTCGAACGCACATTTATATACTAAATGAAGACATTCAGTTTCTCTATGGACTGATAAGTAAATAGACTACCCTTAAACCTATAACCTGGAGCTTTTCATGGAAATGAAAACACTCCATATGGAGAGGACATTCAAAGTTTTTTAAACTTAAAATTCTGCAATGGTAGGGTATAGTGATATAGGCCTATAATTCCAGCACTCCAGAGGCTGAGTCAGAAAACAAATTTGAAGGCAAACAGAATTACAAGTGATAGCCTGTCCAAAAAAAATAAAAAGCTAAGGAAGAAAGGAGTAAGAAAAAGGGGAGAGAGGCAGAGAGGGAAAGGGGAAAAGGAGAGATGGAGAGAGAGAGGGAGGGAGGGAGGAGGAGGGGAGAGAGGGAGAGGGAGAGGGAGAGGGAGAGGGAGAGAGAGAGAGAGAGAGAGAGAGAGAGAGAGAGAGAGAGAGAGAGAGAGAGAGAGAGAGAGAGAGAGAGAGAGAGAGAGAAATTATTTTGAAGACTGAAACATGCTGGAATGACCTAAGTTATCAAAAATATAATATAAATAAATTGATAATGACAATCTTGAAAAGCGAATTGCAATACAGTGACCTACTTTTTCAAAGGTCCAAGTAATTTTACAGTTGTGTGTGTGGTAGGGGGGATAATCTAGACATATTTACTCCCGTGGTAGTACATACAGTAAAAGAAGCAATCTAGCAACAATGGGCAGAGTGTGGCATCAGAGGTTTGCTGCTTTCTTTACACACTACGGAAACAGCTGCCTCCTGGAGCATCAAACCCATACAACTTGTCAACATGGACACAGAGCCGAGCAATGCAGAGATGCTTCTTTTCATTCTTGTCAGAAGAATAACCCAGTGTGGGCCTTTTCCAGTTACCAAGAAGCGACAAGAACAAACAAGATGAGAAGGGAATAACTCCCACCAGATCTGTAGGGCCCAAGGCTTGTCACAAGGAAGATTCCAGGCTAGGAGCAGAGAGCAGTTGCTCAACTTGTCTCAAGCAAAAGGCTAACATGAAATGCTTCGGGAGAGATGAAGCCAACAGAGCACTGCTGCTCAACTGCAGGATGATGTCTTCATGATAAACACTTAAGACAACTTGTGACCAAAGTCCTGTTACAACACTAATTGTCCATGAAAGCTGACCTGCAGCAAAGCAGCACTGCTCAGTTCCAATAGAGCGGGCTCTCGGGGATGAACATGATTTCAGATGACAATAGACATTCACATATCAGCAGACCCCGAAACACGAGACCACTCGGCAGTCTTCAGGAAAGACCCTTTTCAGACCTGGACCTCAAGACCAGAAAAAAACAATATAGATCATTAGATTCAAAATCTAATGATGGAAAACAGAGAAAGAGAAATGAAAATAACACTTGTAAGGTTTCATTCGGTTGTATTAGAAGGAAAAATAACTTACAATAAAAATGAGTAACAGTAAGTACCTGTTCATATACACGGAATGAATGATTTAATGTGGCTAAAAGTGTTTCAATTTGTTAAGAGTATTTAATATGAAAAGCTTTGAGCATTCATTATATTATAATTTATAATTATTACAGCATTTCAATGTTTTCTATAAGCTAATGAAGGGGGTTGAAGCATCTTTCTAAAGCAGTAACTCAGAACCATATTAGTGACGTTAAATTATACTGCTTACTATATGTTCTATAAAAACCATACACACCAAACAATTCTCTATGACTAGTTAACACCTGATCATAAGTGAAGAGGTATTTTTTTTTACTTTAGGCTGAGAAATGTGTTGACTAAAACCATAACTTAATATTGGGTGGGGTGGCACAAATCTGTACTACTAGCATGGTAGTAGAATGAGAAACATGAGTTGAAAGTCATCCCCTTTGGCCACATAAAACACTCCAGGCCAGCCTAGGATATGAGTCCCTGTCTAGAAAAACACACAAACAAACCATCAGTCTATTTGGAGTCAAATTTGGAACTATTTCAATGTTTAGAATCACCCAAATAAGAACAGAATAGAAAGTTAAGCATTTTTCAGTAGTTTTCAAAATTACTCTGTAGATATTGATCCTTCTCTGGAAAGATAACACAGTGTGGAAACACTTAGATTACTAGAAATGAGTTACAGAGCTAGCCAATAAGAAGCTCTAGCCTTCAGCCAACAATTTTATAATTAATATAGCATCTGCGTGTTTGTTTGGGGCTGAGAAGGGCAGTGAGACCTGAAAGGACAAGAAAACTTTCAGCAACACACCACACTGCAGCCAATCAGATGGTAACATGCACAGTTCTAAAGCAACTGGAAAAGCCTGAAGTAAGTCTGACTGCCACATCTCCATGACTTTGCTATCTTACAAGAGAACACTAGACTTAAAACGCTTAGGAAAAAGAGCTACCTAATGCACATAAAAGATAAAGAACAGGAACCAATCAGCAATGCTTAGAACACTTGTCTTCCCAAACTACAGAAGGCTGAAATAAAGGTCTTCTGGCTTTATTACTCTCACAAATTAATAATTGAAATTGTGTTTGTATTTCATTAAATGGGTGTAACCTTAAAGGGCTTAGAAATTCATTTCAGGAAATGAGGGAAAACCTACAGATGGACTACTTTGTTTCATTTTAATGAAATACAAAGAGTACCTAAAAATGGTCAAACTAGTCAACCCACGAAGGATCCAACAACAGAATCAGCACAGCTCTATGAGTGAATAACTCTCCCAATGAGGGAACACTCAATAAAAGGACATTGAGCTGCCAATCCCACTGAACAAATTTGCTTACTATGTAATTCTACTAAAAGTTCTCAAAAAATCTTGAATTTCTAATATATCTGCTTGAATTCATAGGTCAGTGTTCCAAAAGAACAGTGACTTTATATACTTAAATATCATATATTTGGGATTTATATTGTATGTAAAAATATCAGTACGATTTTGGCTTCTAGACATGAAAAAAATTTAAGGCTTTCTAAAATTCATCAAAAATATTCTTCCTAGTTTCAAAAGTGAGGAAAAAAGAGGAACATCTTATAATTAAAATTGAATGTTAAATCTACATAAAATAAAACATACTTGTAATTTTAAAACATGAATATACAAGTTATTCAGAGAATTAAAACTAGAATTCAGAGGGATGCGTGGACATTTGTTCTTATGAATGTACTTGGTAACAAGTTATACAAAATGTTCATCTGGGTCTGATCAGGTAACAACAGTCCTTCTGGAGCCCTAAAGAATCCTTTGCCTATTAATGAAGGATATACTTTTAAAATAACAGTAATTTTAGTAAAAGATACCAATGATCTCTCAGTCCTAGAGTTATGATTAAACCCCTTACATGTAATCAGTGCTGAATGGTTGTCAGTGTCAGAAAAGCTAAGAGTACTAGAAGCCTCACTGCAAATGAACAGGACATAGGCTGACAAAGCTACGTGCTTTGGGGACAGGCCTGCTACTTCAGAGAGTGACTGCAAGACAGGCATCTAACACAGGTGAGTATGGGATGAAAGATGTGTCATGGAGCTAATTTTTCAAACAGAGCAGGCATTCTATCTGCATTTTAATACTGACTGATAATGTAAAATACTTAGTGATTAAAATGTTCAACCTAAATATTGAAACTATGAGGCACCTTATTGAGAAAATTGCAAACGGTGAGTAACATGCATAATTCCTCAAACACAGGAATACCAAGGAAGTTTCGATGCATCATTCTCTTGCCACCAGCGTGTCAGACTGGATGTCATGGTCATGCACCCATCTACACTAAACCCGAGGAAAAGCAGACCTACTGTGTTATAGAGTGTTTGTGAGATGATACTGAATCACCACATGAAACACTTGTGTTTGCAGTAACAGCAGAAGATATTACATTTAATCATCTAAAAATTGTCCCCTACTACACAACTGCTCAGAATGTCAATGGTCTATATTTATTTCACTATGTGTAGATCTATCACTAACAAATTTTACTATTAAATTACCTATTCCCAGGGGGCCAATAGGAATGAAGGACAGGACAGGGTAAGAGGAGGGTTGAATATGATCAAGGTAGATTAGATTGTCTGTATGAAAATGCCATAATGAAACCCATCTTTTTACACAATGAATATATGCTAGTAAAATTCTAATTATCTTTTTCAGCATTGCCAATGAAAATTAAACCTTATGACTATTTTTTAAAAAGTATTTTTCCATTGTTTATATATACACTGATACACTACAAAAACTCTAGGCCTCCACCTCAAGTGGAAAGGTGTATAAATTGTATTGCTTTGTGCATGATGTTTCTGCACACCAGTGTAATATCTTCTTAATGGATTTATGTAAGTCTAGGCTTCTATCCCATATAACCTGACATATTCCATGCTGTTTTCAAAACTACTAGATGATCCCATGACAAATAAGTGAGTAGGCCAATGAGCATACAAGAAAAATTCATTCACAGCATCTAACACACAAAAATTCTCACTGAACTATTATCTGTCTAGGAAAAGGCTACATAAAAAGATTAGAAATCAAGAAGAATAACAGAATTAAGCACACTCGATAATACAAATGTCTGGAAAGCTCCCACTTTCCAGGATAATTCTACTAGTTTGCCAAGATCTGGTACTTCTTCCAAGTACACAGTGGATATTCAACAAACACAGCTAACTCTAAGTAATGCCACGCTGTGATCTGTCCTCTTCCATATACCATCTCTCCATGGCAACACCTCTAGGATAAACACTGAGAGTGACCATGGAGAGAAGACTTTGCAAGACACTATATGAACACTACATCTTACTTTCAGATCAATGTCTTCTCAGGCACATAAATTAGAAAACGCAGGGTATGATATCTTCAACAGAAGGAAGGGAAAAAAATCCCACATCAACTGAACTTTAGATTGGTGTTATGTAAACACAGGGCCTCATTTATACGAGGCTGGCCTTGAATTCTTCTATTAACCAATTTTCCACATAGACAGGCACTTCCACCTCCTGGGTGCTCCTCTTACATCACTCTGTGACATTACCCTACATGACTTTTCCCTTTCCTAGGTAAATGTATCTCTGTTTCAGCCACTACCACTCAATACTACTGTCTCTTAAGACTTTCATTTTCCTAGTCCACTATTTGCCTCCTATTTTATCCATTTGCACCATCCTATCTCAATCCAAGCTCCTGAAGACATGCACTTAAGAGATTTAACAAACATCTTTATCTTACCCTCAACTTCCTAAATAATCTTACCCTCAACGAGCCACACGGAACTCTGAGACTGTCTTTAATCCCAAATCCTGTAGCCCCTCTAATATTTTTTAGTCTGTCATCTATTTCTGTCATTGACATTGTCTTAAATGTTTCATCATCTCCCCACAACAGGGCAATAAACATCTACAAGCCTGCATCTCTCACCTACCCCTCCTTCTGCCTAATAGCAGACTACTCACCACATGCATCCCAAGTATTCTGTAAGCGGTTCTGCCTGCACTAATCAACTTCTCTCACAGGAATCCTCTCATGATGCCATCCTCACCTATTTTCTGTCAGTGGCCCTCATGGCCTGTCAGAGAGTCCTTAGTCCTTTCCTGTCTCATTTTGGGCCATATTACCTACTTACACTTCTCTTTTCAACTCCCTACTAATAAAGGCAAACTTTCATTAAACAATGAAAGATAATCAATTTGCCAAAACAGAGTAGAACTTACATGAAGTTAATCTCTAATTTATCTATACATAATGTTGAAAACCTTTTCTTTACTGTCACACAAATAGAAATGTACTAGACATAGAATTATAATAAACAGTACAGATCAAATAAAACCTCCATAAGTCTATATACCTATCAAAACCTGATTTTTGATAAAGAAGCAGAAAAACAATGGAAAAAGACAGCATTGTCAACAAATGGTGTTGGTTGAACTCTACTGTTACATGTAGAAGAATTCAAATAGGTATATATTAATCATCCTGCAGAAAACGCAAATCAAAATGATTCAACAACCCCAACATAAAACCAGACTGAAGAAAAAGTGAAGCATGGCTTTGAACTCACTGGCACAGATGATTTTCTGAACAGAACACTGTTAGCAGAAGCACTAAGATCAAATATTAATAAATGTGATCTCATTAACTGAGAAGATTCTGCATGATAAAGAACACTGTCATTTGGATAGTAGAGGTAGCATACCACTTTAATATTTTAAATATTTTAAAATATTTTTACCAAATACACATTTGATAGAGGGCTAATATCCAAATATATAAAGAACTCAAAAAGCTAGATATCAAGAAAACAAATAACCTGGCTAAATTATGGAATATAAATTTAATGACAGAATTCTCAAGAGAAAATTAAACAGTTGAGAACCAATTAAAGAAATGTTCAACATCCTTAGCTACTAGGAAAATGCAAATTAACACTACTTTGAAATTTCATATTACACCTGTCAGAATGGCTAAGATCAATAAAACAAGTGACAGACAGCTCATGCTAGTAAGACTGTGGAATGAAGAGAACACTCATTCATTGCTGGTGGGAGGGCAAACTTGTACAGCTAGTATACAAATCAATGTGGTGGTTACTCTGGAAGATATAAAGTGATCTACCTCAACATCAAACTACACCACTCTTGGCACACAGCTAAAGGTCTCTACATCTTGCCAGAAACAGTTGCTCAACCATAGTCATTGCTGTTCTATTCTTAATAGCCATAAATTGAGGTGGAGTGCTTGGTGGTGGTAAATTTAAACAAAGGAGTATTTAGTACTCACCCTGTTGTTATGAAATTCAAAGGTAAATGGATGGAACTAGAAAACAAAAATCATCCTGAGTGAGGTATCCCAGACGCAAAAAGGCAAATACCAGCATGTATTCACTTACATGTGGATATTAGCTATTATGTCAGTGATATTCAATTTACAACCCACAGAACCACAGAGGGTAGGTAAAGAGTAAGAGACTGCAGTAGACAGGCAGGGACTTGGGAGGGGTGAGTACACGGATCTTTTTGTAAATAATAATAGAATAGACAGTTATGGATGGATGGAAAGTATGCTGGAACAAGAGGATCAAGTGGGGAGTAGAAGGGGGAGGTAAGTAAAATGGGGAAGACAGCGAAAATTAAAGACCTTTTAGCCATAATATGAAAATATAATATAGTAGAACATTTTTGAAACACACACAATTGTAAAGACAATTTAAATTGCCCCAGCTGGTCATCTCTTGTCACCAAATGAAGTTTCAGTACCAGGACTGGTTTACTAAATCTAATTCAATTGTTGGCCAAAGGGGTTCCATGGGAATCTCCAAATAACCCAGGCTGTTGGAAAGACTATAGATTGCTCAATACAAACTGACAGAAAGGTTCTATTGCTGAAGACAACACCTACACAACTCGGTGATCATGGAGAAGTTGAGCTGATGCCTACACAGAGCCTTCACCCCTACATTCTAGAACAGTTGTTCTCAACTGTCCTAATGCTGTAACCATTTAACATACTTCCTAATGATGTGGTGACTCCCAACCACAAAGCCCATTAAATCAACAAGATTGAAGCCCAAGTGAACTCAGAATGACTGAGGCAACATACATGGGGCCTGCCAGGGTCTGCACCAGGTCCTATGTGTATATATTCTGGTTTCCAGTTCATGGGATGCCTGAGTGTGTGTTTGCATAAGAGGGTCTTTGATTCTAGTGCTTTCTCTTGGGCTCTTTTCCTTTTGTTTGTTTTGAAGGAGGAAGAGAAAGAGATAGGAAAGCAAGCAGGGTGGGGGTGTTGCGGAAGGATGAGGGAAGATGAGAAGAAAGGAAGAAGGGATTGAGATTCTTGTACCTTATCAATCACATCATAATAGACTAAAACTAAAGAATGAATGATGAGTTGGTCACAGAATAAATGAAGGAGGATTTTTTTAATTCTATAATTAAGTAAAAAGAAATCCAGGTTACAAATCCTTTAGGATACAGAGTTTAAGGTAGGCCTGAATGACAAAGCAGTATCGGAGAGAGAATGACTATGGATTCTCAAATAACTATGATTCGTCAAGATATTTGAGCAGGAGCAGGCAAAAATTGGTCAACAAGAAGGAATAACAAACCTATGCTGAATTTAAAAGAGGAAAGAAAGAAAAATCATACAGTCAAAGAAATCAAGACGATCAAGATGTATGCAACAAAGTAAAAAAGACATAACACGTTAAAAAGATCGTATGGCATGATCCGCCACAGATTTGAGAATAGTTCAACATATGCAAAGCAATAAATTTAATGTGGTACATAAATAGACGCAGGGAAAGAATCAAAGATCACTTCAGCAGGTACAAAACATGAATATGGTAAGGTGAACATCTTGTCATGGAGAAAGCCCTTAAGAAACTAGCAATAGAAAAAACTAGCAATAGAAAAGACCATGCGAGTGCATGTGGGTATGCAACCTAAGGACTGCATTACATTCAATATAAAATGGGAATAAACCTACCACAAGACCCAGCAACTCCACTCTTAGGCATATATCCAAAAGATGCCCATTCATATAACAAAGATGTCTGTTCCACTATGTTCATAGCAGCTTTATTTGTAATAGCCAGAACTTGGAAGCAACCTAGATGTCCCTCACCCGAAGAATGGATAGAGAAAATGTGGTACATCTACACAATGGAGTACTATTCAGCAGAAAAAAATAATGGAATCATGAGATTCACAGGCAAATGGATGACACTAGAAGAAACCATCCTGAGTGAGGTAACCCAGTCACAAAAAGAGAAACATGGCATGTACTCTCTCAGATATGGATTTTAGACATAGATCTGGGGAGTGCCAGCCTACAATCCTATTGCCAGAGAGTCTGGGAAACAGAAACTTCATTTACTGGCTGGTTAAGTACTGAGCTGAACTCAAGAAAGCCAGTATCAGAGAGGGAGGACTGATGATCAAAGGGATTAAGACTGGGCTGGTTGAACCCCCAGAAACAGCTGACCAGACAAAGGTTAACTCTTGAATCCCAGGCATCAGCCTGGGAATCCAGCATGGGACTGATCAAGACCCCCCCGAATCTGGGTGTCAGTGAGGAGGCCTAGGTAATCTATTGAGCCTTGGACAGCAGATCAGTACCCATCCCAAGTATACACACGGTCTCTGGACTCCCATAGAACAATGTGAGGTGCACTCTCACCCTGAACTCTTGGGGAAGGGTCTAGGCCCTGCCCTATATGAAATGACAGACTATGGACACCCCCATGGAGGGCCTCACCCTCCCTGGGGGAATGAGGGGATAACGGGGGGGGGGATGGGGGGGTAGGGCATGGGAGGAGGGGAGGGAAAGGGAGAGGGACCTCGTACTGACTTGTGAAGCAACCTTGTTTCTTATCTAAATTTAAAATGGAAAATAAAAAAAATATTAATAAAAAAAATAAAAAAATAAAATTAAATTAAAATAAAAAATGATTAAAAAAAGTACAAAAAAAAACTTAAAAGAGCTTTCTTGGATCCCCTGGCTTGGGGAATGCAGCCAGGTCGACTCCCCCCAGGAAGTACTACCAAGCAACCAGCAGCCTGCAGAGACAGCTGCTTCACTTCCACCCAAACCCAGGGTAGAGGACAGAGGTGAGCATGCTCGCATTCTCTCTGATCCCCTGGCTTGGGGACTACAGCTAATCCCACTTTACCAATACCCAAAAGAGAAAAGGGATGGAAATCACATACAATTCCACCAAGAAGAACCATTCCAAAACAAACGAGAACCAGCAAATCAAAGGTCATTAATATTCCTCGATATTAATGGTCTTAATTCGCCCATAAAAAGGCTGACAGAATGGATTCAAAAGACAGAACCCATCCTTGTGTTGCATACAAGAAACAGACCTCAGCCTCAAAGATAGACATTACCTCAGAGTTAAGGGTTGGGAAAAGATTTTCCAATCAAATGACCCCAAGAAACAAGCAGGGGTAGCAATCCTAATATCTAACAAACTAGACTTTAAACTGAAATCAATCAAAAGAGATGAAGGAGGTCATTTCATATTCATCACAGGAAAAATCCACCAACATGAAGTCTCGATTCTGAAGATCTATGCCCAAAATACAAAGGTATCCACATTCGTAAAAGAAACATTGCTAAAACTCAAAATACACATAAAACCTCACATACTAATAGTGGGAGACATCAACACCCATTGTCACCACTAGACAGGACTAGAAGACAGAAAATTCTCAACTTTATATGGCAAAATAAAAAAGACCCAGGATAGCCAAGACAACCCTGCTCAACAAAGCAACATCTGGAGGCATCACCATTCCTGACTTCAAGCTCTATTATAAAGCTGTACTGCTGAAAACAACTTGGTATTGGCACAAAAATACAAGTAGACCAGTGGAATCGAACTGAACACTCTGACATTAATCCACAAACCTATGAACAGCTGATTTTCAACAAAGAAGCTAAAATTATACAATGGAAAAAAGATAGCATCTTCAACAAATAGTGCTGGCATAACTGGCATGTGGAAGACTGCACATAGATCCATGTCTATCACCACACACAAAGCTTAAGTCCAAAGAGATCAAAGACTTCAATATAAATCCAGCCACACAGAACCTGTTAAAAGAGAAAGTGGGAGGTACCTTTGAATGGTACATGAGACCGTTTCCTGAACATAACACCAGTAGCACAAACATTGAGGTCGACAATTAATAAATGGGACCTCCTGAAACTGAGTAGGTTCTGTAAGGCAAAGGATACAATCAGAAAGACAAAAAGGCAACCGATTGGGAAAAGATATTCACTAACCCTACATCTGACAGAGGGCTGCTCTCCAAAATTTACAAAGAACTCAAGAAGCTATTCTCCAAAACACCAAAGAACCCAATTAAAAAGTAGGGGACTAAACTAAATAGAGAATTCACAATAGAGGAGACGAAAATGGCTGAGAGACACTTGAGAAAGTGCTCAACCTCATTAGCCATTAGGGAAATGCAAATCAAAACAACCCTGAGATATCACCTTGATTGTCTAAAATCAAAACCACCAATGACAGCTTATGCTGGAGAGGATGTGGAGAAAGGGGAACGAACAGTCCTACACTGCTGGTGGGAGTGTCAATTAGTACAGCCACTTTGGAAATCAGTATGGAGATTCCTCAGGAAAATGGGAATCAAGTCCACCACACGACCCAGCAATTGCATATACCCAAAAGATGCACATTCATACAACAAGGATGTCTGTTCCACTATGTTCATAGCAGTATTGTTTGTAATAGCTAGATTCTGGAAGCAACCTAGATGCCCCACAATTGAAGAGTGGATAGAGAAAATGTGGTACATTTATACAATGGAGTACTACTCAGCGGAAAAACACAACGGAATCTTGAAATTTGCAGGCAAATGGATGGCACTAGAAGAAACCATCCTGAGTGAGGTAACCCAAGTCACAAAAAGATAAACATGGTTATGTACTCACTCATATATGGATTTTAGACATGGATCAGGGGAGTCTCAGCCTACAATCCCAGGGCCAGTGAGTCTGGGAAACAGGGAGGTTCCCAAAAGATATGCATTTTACCCCCAGAGAAGTAGAAAGAGGCAAGATCTCCTGAGCAGATGGGGAACATGGGGGGAGAAGAGAGGGAACCAGGAAAAAGAGAGGGAGGTAAGAGGAAAGTAGAAGAAGACATGGGGGAGCAGGAAGGCTGAGTCAGGGTAAGAATAGAGGAGACCAGGATGAGAGATACCATAATAGTTGGAGTTATTACAGCTTTGAGGAGAGAGCTGACACTAGTGAGATTCCCAGAGATGTACAAGGATAACATCAACTGGAAAACTAAGTAATAGCGGAGAGACTACATTAATAGCCCCTACCTGATGATAAGGTTAGTGACTACTTTATGTGATATCCTAGAACCTTCATCCTGTGACTGATGGAAGCAGATGCTCACAACTAAACACTGAACTGACCCCCTGGAACCCAGTAACAGAGATGGAGCAGTGATGAGCAAGGCGGTCAAGACCATGCTGGTGAAACCCACAAAGACAGCTGACTGGACAAGAGAGAGCTCATGAACACCAGACTGATGACTAAGAGGCCAACAGGGGACTGATCCAGACTCCATGAATGTAGTGTCAGTGAGGAGGCCTCAGAAATCTCTGGGACTTTAGGTAGTAGACTAGTGTTCACCATGGCATACAAATGAACTTTGGCAGCCCATTCCACATGGAGGGATTCTCTCTCAGTCTGGACACATAGGGAAGGGCCTAGGTCCTGCCCTGTATGAAAGGACAGACTCTGGAGATCACCCCAAGGAGGGCCTTATCCTCCCTGGGGAATGATGTGGGGATTGGGCTGGGGGTGGGGGTTGGGTTGGTAGAGAGAGAAGGTGGGAGCCGGGATAGACATTTGAAGCATGCATGTTTCTAATTTAAATAAAAAACATACATAAAAAAACTTAAAAGCATTTCTTCTTAGATAACGAATAACTCAAGGATGCCTACTTTCTCCACTCTTACTCAGGATAATCCATGAAATGTTAGAGCAATTAAGAAAACAAATATAATTATCCCTATTTAGTGATGATATGATGATACTCAAAAGACCCCTTAAAAATACAGCATGAGAAAACTCTCAGGGAGGTTAAATAAATACTTGCAGCAAAGTAGAAAGATGACAAATCAACAGTTTCTCATATGCAAATAATAAAATTGTTGAGAAAGAAATTGAGAACAAAACCAAATCCACACAGGAAGGAAAAGTGTTGTATTTAACCTACAAACAAAGATGAAAGACCTCTACAAGGAAAGCTTCAAACCTAAAAAAAAAAAACTGAAAAAGATATCAGTAAATGAAAAAATGTAACATGCTGATGGATCAGTAGACTTATTATTATAAGAATACAACATTGTAAAAATGACTATATTACTGCCAGGCATCAGTGGCGCATGCCTTTAATCCCAGCATTCTGTGAGTTCAAGAACAGCCTGTCTACAGAGTGAGTTCCAGGACAGCCTCCAAAACAATACAGAGAAACCCTGTCTCGAAAAACCAAAAAAAAAAAATAAATAAAAGAAAGAAAAGAAAAAAAGACATGACTATATTACTACAAATTAACTATAGATTTAATGTAAGCATTAACAATGTAATTAATGGCCTTCTTTACTGAAAGAGAAGGGAAATAAATCACCCTAAAACTTACATAGAAGCAAAGAAGACCCCAAACAGATAAAAGTAACATTCTCTATGGAATGAGCAATTTGTGAGAAGGCCATACCATATCTAATTTCAAATTATACTACAGAGCCATAGTAACAAACAGTAAGTATCTAAGCCAACCAAATAGAAGACCCAGAAAGGAACTCATGTAGATACAGTCACCTGATTTTCAGCTAAGAGGGCAAAAGCATACATTGAAAAAAGATAGACTCCTCAACCAATGGTGTTCAGGAATCTTGATATTCTCATGCAAAACATGATCTGCACCACTCACTATTAAACAAACAAACAAAAAATTCATGTGGATCAAACACCCTAATGTAAGACCTGAAACTTTCACCAGGCACTGTGGCACAAAAGAGGAAAAGGCAGGCAGAGCTCTGTGAGTTTGAGGCCAGCCTGGTCTACATAGCCAGTTCTAGGATAGTCAGGGCTAACTAGAAAGACCCATCTCAAAGACAAAACAAGATTAGAAACTAGTAGAAAAAAAAAACTTTAAAGAATCTATTTAAAATATAGGTATATACAAGGACTTTTTGAAATTACTACAAAAAGAATAGCAAGAATTGATAATTCTTTTGTTCAGTAAAGGAAATAAATACCTGCCATGGAGGAAAGACTACAGATGAGAAAAAAAAAATTCTTTGCTTTTTTACAACTGACAGAAGATTAACAACTAGAGTATGTGGAGAACTCAAAACTCTAAACACAACAAACAGTAAATGAACAAAGACTTCCCAAAAGAATTATAAAAGGTCAAAAATGTATGACACAAGTTCAATGTCCTTAGCCATGAGAGAAACACAAACCAAAACTATGCTGATTTTCCATCTATTCCTAATCAGAATGGTCATAATCAAGAGAAAAAAATGCCAGTGAGGAATGAGGAAGGTAGAACCCAATCTCACTGTTGGCAGGCATGCAAATCTGTGTATGCGCACACACTTAATCTATCAACAAGGTGGAACTAGGTATGATTATGGAGGAAGGAAGAGGAAGAGTGAGCTGTAAGACATGAAAATCAAGGGGCTAAACATAAATAAAGGGATGGCAAGCATGTGTGAAGATATTATAGAATCCATTATACTGCATGTTAATTTAATAAAGATACAGCAAGACAATTCTAAATTCCATAGAGTGATGATTATTACAACATAGAAGAGAGTCATTAAGGAGAGGGAGGTCAGCATATATAAAAAGATAAATACCAAATATGAAAATGTCATGAAAGTCATTGTTTTGTACAAATAATGTATTTTATTCTATATGATTAATACATACTAATAATTTTATGTCATGCTCATATTATATTACTTTTTATTATTTGCATAATTCATTTTGATTCATTAACTGAGATTTTAGTTACTTCAGGACAAGCACAAAAGTTAATTTGACTGTAAATTTGTAAACACAAATGGATATAAGGTTGATTCCTAAAACCAACAACATTAATAAAATACTCATATAGCAAAATAAAACTAGTTACTCCTGGACATGAGTTCAACCCATACAACATGAATTGCATCATAATAAAAGGAAACATTAGCACCTCAATTATCAAATACACAAATGAAAACCATATCATCTCAGAGTTCACAACAGAAAATGAAAACTGCCAAAAAGGAGCGGAGCAGTAAATATATACTTTCCAAGACAAGGAGCAATAACACATTTTGAAAAGATCATGTTGGGTTCAGGGGAGACAGCTCAGAACGTAAAGTGTTTTCCTTACAAGGATGAGGACTGGAGTTTGATCCTGACTCTCTGCCGTGCTTTACTAACAGACATCAGTACATCAGTTCATTGACTATTCACTGATGGAAAATAGTGAAGTTATTTTTTTTTCTTTTGGTTTTACGAGACAGGGTTTCCCTGTATTGTTTTGGAGGCTGTTGGTCCAGCCTGGCCTCGAACTCATAGAGATCCGCCTGTCTCTGCCTCCCGAGTGCTGGGATTAAAGGCGTGCGCCACCACCACCCGGCTAATTTTTAACTACAGAAAAGGCTATGTATACCAATTGAATGGGAAAAAAATTGAAGTGTTTGAAAAGATCATTATTCTGAGAAAATAAGCCAGTAATATGCTATTTTAGAAACCACCCTAACAGTATACAAAAGAATAAGTGCAAATTAGCAAAGTAATATGGAGTCACATCATGCCATGATTAGAAAAACAGAAACCTACAGAGTTATTTGTTAAGCATTCCTATGTGACATGATTATCTTGGAGAGAATCACAAGAGTGATCCTAAACAATTTAATTAATTCAATAGCCTCATACAGGTCCTACCACTACAGAATACTCTTGGGGACAATCCATGTTATTCAAAGACAAAAGAAACTGCTGACTATTGAGAAATCAGTACTTTTAGCCAATAAAGTAGATGCCTTCAAGTGCAGACTACGAATAACGTAATAGCAAAATGACATGCATATGTACATACATAAACACATATATGTGTCTAACTGTGCTGGGAAAAGGGGACAGTGTTAGTGCAAGATAAGAAAGTAAGTGATCTTGGGGTTAAATAAAAAGACACGAGGTTGCTCATGACACTTGCAAGAAGGAAGGGTACAGGGTAAGACGTCCAGGAGTACAGATGAGCCACTACTCACAATGGAGCATGGAAAAACAAAAACAAAAAACATGTGCAAACATGGCATCCAAAGTAAGCCCCTTGCTATAAATCAAGGGATTATACTTTGCATGAAGCACATTTCTGCAAGTAAAAGCAAAGGAGAAACACCCACTTTCTTCAACGCTTACCTAAATCCTGAAGTCAGGCTATTTTACTCCACACCAAGTAAGCAACATGATACCACAAAACACACTTCAATGTATTACCTGACATTGGGAGGAAACTATCAGCAAACCTTATTTCCAGGTGGTAAATAGTATGCAATCTACATGTAATAAAAATGCTAATGACCATAAGAAATTTTACTCACAATTAAACTGCTATGTTTTTTTATTTTTCTGTTTTAAACTAAAACTTAAAATATCGTGTCATGTGACAGTAAAAGAGTCATCATTAGTTTTCACAACTGAAGAACAAACAAGTACCAGCATAATTAAAACAGTCCTGCTCACATTTTAGAAGAAAAAAATAAATTGTACTACAATTATTAAGCTAACAAAGCAAGAGAAAATACGGGTAGAAAAATGACAATGATCTACAAAATTCATAACTGTGTCTTTCGTATAACCACAATGATCATATTTTATGCTGTCATTTTGCCTTTAATTGCTCACCCTGGTACTTTTCTTCCTAGAAGCCATCAGTACCCCACAGAGCCAGATGCTGAACTGTAAAAAACATACTGTGACCACAGACTTATGAGAAAGTGACTTTGCTGAGCTGGGGTGGATGACAAGTTAATTTTTGCAATTACACATTTTCCAAAGAAGCTACCAGTTCAGAAGATCCAGTTTCATTAAAAGATGCAAAGTCTTTACAATAAGCTACTCAAATTTATTTTTAAAAGCTTCAGTTCATATGAAAAAACAACTTTTCCAATAATTTCTCTATAGTGTATACAAAAGTAGACATCATATCAGCAGCAACATATAAACAATTTGCTATATTGAGGCATGCCTAGGATTTCCTCATGTCAACATACAAACTCCAGCTACTTCAAGCCATCTAAGAAACAGATACGCAGACATGGTCTTTCCATCATTACATTTAAGTTCTGCCACATTTTGTAAAACATATTCAAATGCTAAGACATTTCGGGAAGAAGTGGCTATTGCAAAAGAGTCTATCTGCAGGGTGCAAATTGTTATAAATTTCAAATATTTTCAGCGGTGTCACTGTCACATATCCAAGAGTAATAAAACAGGAGGAAATCATGTTCTGTTAAAACAGGCAGTCTATGAGATTGCATCTCTGTAGAGATAACACAAAATTAGGGGATGGTACACAGGAAGGCTAAAGGAAGACACTTCTCTTTCAGTTAATCTCCCCTTACTGAAAAGTTATTTCTTGATAAATGCATCAGAGTGCAGAGTGAAACAATTTGAGCCAAGTACTCCAAATGCCAGAGCTAGCTAAAGGAGATCTGAGAATAGCATAGACACAAATTCTAACTTGACTAAAGTTCTGCTTTAATCACACAAAACATAAAAAGATTAAAATGTAAACATTTTCTGGATAAATCTTAATAGTTTATCTTAGGACTTTAATAAATACAGTAATAGTATTGGTTTCTGTAAATACAAAGTTATTGACACATCAGTTGGGAATTTAAGAAAAGGATGTCACAAAAGTAGTAATACAAATTAACAATAGTGAAAAGTTCTAGAATTCTTACAAAATTGGAGCAGTACCTATAAGTCCCTCATCCCCTCTCTTCCTAAAACGAAGAGGAACATAAATGCAACCCTGACAGCGCAGCATAGAACAATGAAGCTAAGAGCTGGAGAGCATATCAGTGGTGCAGACATACACCAGGTCTCGGGTGTGTCCTCGGTTCCAAACCCTGGCACCAAGGAGGGCACAACAAACACTCACGGTGCCCCCGATGAATACAGAGAAGTCTGTACCCATCCTGTGCTTCTACTTGCTTTCCCTACACAAGTGTGAACATCCTTATTTGTCCCCTTCTTTTTCCTTTTACAAGAACACATGCCAAGAACTTCCTGTTGACTAAGTCCAACCTCACTTCAAATCTCAACACCTTTCTCAATACCCCAGAGACCACAACAAAGGCTCGTTACACCAAAGCAAACCCACTGCACTGTCTCCAAAGCCTGTCCTCCATTCTGACCGCCTGTCCTAGCAGTTGATTCCCCACTCCTTCTGCCACCTCCCTATCCACGGAGCCCCTCCACCCTGCCCTGTCCGTATGAGAAGGCAGCTGCCCTCCTCGTCTGTCCTCTCTCCACCACCTTCATCACGGTCATTCACTGTGTCCACCTAGGCACCAGCCTTGTATTCCAGGGAGGAGAGCTTTTTCTCACACAGAGTTGGCAGGCAGGGAGGACAACAGAAGAAGAATTAAAGACTTCTGACAGACTCCCCATGACCGTGGGGGGGGGACTGACAAAGCAAAGGCATACAAGAAGGCTTTTTGGGAACTAATCCTGTCTTCTTTGAAGCCTTGTTTCTTCTTCAAGGCCTGCCAGAGGCACATCAACCAGACTGCTGGTTCTCACAGCCATGCCTTTGGACACTGCAGCACTGGCCAAAAACGCCCTTTCCTATCATAGCCACAAAGAAAACTGCCATGTGTCCTCGACGTTTCTGTGATATTTTCTGAGACATCCCCAGGCCAATCCAGGCACCCCTGCCATGTCAGAACAGCTCTTGACACTTACGCTGTTATGGACAGTAAAGGATCGTTTGGAGACAGACTGCTGGTGTCACTCAGGATTAGGAAGGCAGGAAACGTGATGTGTTGCTTTTGTGTCCGGTAGAAAGACATCACTCAGTAACATTCTTAATTTCAAAGAAACTGAATTTGCTAGATGCTCAAGTGTTGCAGGGAACAAGAGACATGGAAAATTATCGTTTTACTCAAAATGTTCAATGAGAATAATTTTGAAAGCTAGTTAAGCAAATAATGTAAAACTTCAAACTGTTACTATATCTCATTCCAAAATAAGACTACAAATAGGACTTCAGAGAAGGGAGTAAGTCCCTCTGTTTGGCTTTCCAAGTACAGAAAAGGCAAAATCAACAGTATACCAAGATGAGGTTCTGAAAGCTCTCCAGAGAACCTTACTAGACTTAGGCTTCCTGGCTACTGTGGTGCATGCGACACTCTCTGGTCTCATTTGTTAAGTGGAACCAAAGGCCCTCATAATCTTAATACTAAGGTATGATGAAACAGCAATTCTAATTCAGAAGTACACACACACTGTTTCAGCAGTTACTGAAGACATATCATTTTCCTGCTTGAAGATGAAGTCAGAAGTCTCATTTTTCCAGGGAGAAAGAAAAGGAAGCTAAGTATGAACTTGTACCTAAGATAGCAGGAGTCAACTGAAGAACAGAGGCCTACCTTTAAAAAGAATAATCAACTTAATAACCACATTTTAAATTCTTCAAAGTCAGAGTCTCAGAATAATAAGACCTGAACTAGTCAAACCCCTTCCTATAACATTAGAAACAAACACATTGGATGGCAAGGACAAAGCACATTCCAGATAATATTCTGAAGTCCGTAAGAAATAAAATTGTTCACCTTTAAGATTGCTCCAAATTCAGACAAACTTTGTGATTTAAAAACAACACAAACAAATGTATTATCTTAAAATCTGTAGTATGAAGGTACAGTTCAGAAAGTTATAACCAGGGTCTCGAGGTGTATACTGCTTTGGGGACTCTACAGGTATGACTCCTTCTCCAATGCCCTCTGGTGTCTGACAGCCACTCAAATCTACCAGCCCATGGTCTACAGCCCCATCTTCAAAGTGGTATGTTGACTTCTCCCATACCATAACCTTGTCTTCTCTTGCACAGTCTCTTACACATTCAAGCACCCTCAATCATGCTGGTTTCATTATGTTGACTTGATCTAAATCATCTCTGTGTTTTATGTTCAGCTAAGTAGCAGGCTTCAAATCCCACTGCAACCTGCAACTCCCTTTGTCATTTAAGAAACATGCTCACCTATTTCAGGGTTTAGGAAGGATGGGAACATCTAGGCCAGTGGTTCCTAATGCTGTGACCTTTTACTATGGTTCTTCATGTTGTGGTGACCTCCAATCATAAAATTGTTTTGTTACTATTTCATAACCATAATTTTGCTTGTTATAAATAATAATGTAAGTATCTGATACAAAGGAGATCTGATATGCAACCCCTGTGAAAGGGTTCTTTGACCCACAAAGGAGTCACAACCCACTGATGTAAGTGGAGGTAGAGGTATTAGTTTTCAAATGAAATATTAAAATTGGAAACTAATTAAAATACATTTTATGTGACTTACTATAAAGAATCCTACTCCTTTCATAAAATAAGGGCAGTGCAGAATGGGTATAGACAACTCATTCTTCATTATCCTAAACACTATCTCATCTCACAGGACATTAGAAAAAGATAGCCCGGGGCTTATTTTAAAATACCTTTCAATTATCTGGTAAAATGAAGGGTTTCTCTATGCCTGAACTCTATAAGTGGAGCTATTACATAGCCAGATTCCATTCTCTATTCAGATTGCATACATTTACTTAAAATGTAGAGAAGAAGCCAAATGGTGGTGGTGTACACCTTTAATCCCAGCACTCAGGAGGCAGAGGCAGGTGAATATCCATGAGTTCAAGGCCAGCCTGGTCTACGAATCTACACAGAGAAACTGTCTTGACCACCCCCCCCCAAACGTAGAGAAGAAAATCCATACACAATGGTTAAGTCACTTGACTGCCAACTTTAGAAATAAGTAAATATTAGGAAACATGTATAATAAGAAGAAACTATGAAAAATAACCCAGCTCTTCAGTGCTAAAAAAGCACTTTCTTATCTAATTTGATTCCAACATCACTATGAAGTATGTTTATTAAAATGTTACTCAGAGCAGAGGTCATGTGGGCAATCGCACAGTTAAGAAGACAGTTGTATCAGCCAATGAAGTCAATACTTAGTGTGGTGTCTGACAGAAAAGCAGGAACACCTGCACAGACAGAGGTAAAACAGTAACACTTTCGTCATTTCATAGGCGAACAGCAGTCATATATCCTAGATATGCTCACTAGAAAACACACGAAAAATATGTACAGTCATAAAACTACCATACAAACAGCAAGGAAAATATGAGTTAATTATTATTTTGAATGAAAATACTAAAGTAAAAATAAACATTCCAATAAAGTAAAACCTTATCACACCAGAACTGTAAATCATTCCCTTGTTTATTTTTATATTAAATGGCATAACATCCACAGGATTAAGTAAATAAGTTAAATACCCCAGATTTAGGCAATATGCAAAAATTCTATAAAAACTTAAAACACTGTCCTAAACTTTTACAGTTAAAATTCGTATCACAAATGCTGAAGCTACAGAAATGTATCATGACTTACATCAGATGGTAATACCTCAGTACATAGCAAAAAGATTTTCATTCCATCTCAGGATTTTTGCTTCTCAAAGAACACACAAAAAAAGTTGGGGAAAGACAGAATGTTCCTGATAGTGACAGGATTATTTCAAAATCCAATTATATCTGTTCATTCCCTTTTGCTTAATTAAAGCAAGAGGCATCAAACTCTTCCTCAGCAGTAATCAAGGGCAAGCTGCAAAGCACAGAAACAGTAATTAACTTAACCTTATCATTGCACTGCATTGGGTCATTCAAGTGCAGCAATGGTATCAAAGCTAAGAATCAATGCTATCAGGCTCCTGTCTCTGAGGAGCAGAGAGACTGAGTGGCGACCTCTGTAATGGGCCAGCTTCTTTCCTGCCTAGCTGTGCTGGAACAATGTTCCTCCCTCATAAGTTTCATGACAGTTTAACCATTTAATCATTGTACGGTAATATGGTATCGATATCATGAATGTATTACTAAAAAAAATAACTTGTCAACATAATCAGATGAACATAAATGCAGCCAAGGGAAGTTTGGGGCTTAGCTTCACACTGACAAGAAGGATATGAATCTATAAATATATACGGGGAAAGTTTCAGTTCCAGAAAATATGCTTTAGGAATTTCAGTACACTCCCCCCACTTTACATCTCTCATCAGACACACATGCATGGGTGGTTTTAATGTGGATTAATTCAACCTACAAGACTGATGTTTATGCAATTCCTGAAGATTAAATTTATTCAATTATGCCAAATTACTTGATATTTTATTTGTTTTACTGGAAAATATTTCAAAACATAAGAAATCAACATTTGAATATACATAGCTTAAAGTCATCTATTCATTACTCCCAGTTATGTTCAAGCATATTTTGTTATTTCCCTGAAGGATCAGAAATTCTCTTGCCAAGACATTATTTTGAGGTCTTTCACTTTCACCCAGTAAGACACTAAATCATAGGGGACAATTATCAACAAATTCCCTGCGACAGGCCCAAAGCTTGCTGAGGTAATGCAGCTGACAAACTTTGATGCGCTGTGCCCGGGCACATTATGTTCATGTAGTGTGTACATCTGGGCACCCTTTATGGCAATGCTGCAAACAGCCAATCATTTATTCCACTCTAATTAGCACACATGTAAATCCTCACCAATCAAGTCAGGCATGGGGTTACTGTTGTGGCAGCCAAACAGCAAGCTGGCAAAACCACCTCAGAAGGATGAGCGGTCACTCCTGGGCTTGATTTGAACCTGCCATCGCGCCAGGCAGGTTACTCGGAGAAAGGGCTGTAACCAGCCTTCCCTTTCAGAACTGATCAGGAAGTCCCAGAAGAAAAAGGTCACCAGGCATAAAGCTGATGGGCCACAGTTGTTCTGTTTTCACTTGTCCAGGAATACACCTGAAGCAACTGTGCTTCCCATTTACTCAAAAGCCCAATAGCTACCTTGAACAAAAGTCAGACTAAGTTATAAATAGGCTTTAAAACAAAGGATACAGGAAAAGTCCAGAGAAAGAGCACAGCCATAATATGTAGAAACTTGGAAGATGTGCAGTACATGTGATTTTGGCCTATGTATGACACCATACACAGCTACAAACATGGAATATGACACACATTTCTCTACGTTACACTGTCTTTACTATCTAATAATATGAACATTTAATTTTGTAACAATTTATCAAAAGGAGTAACTCCAACTGGAAAGATATCCTTAAAGCTTATGCTAAAATAGGTAAGAAATATAGATAGGAAAACATTGGTATTTTTTAACCTGCTCTTTCAGTTATTTCTTTCACTACAATGAAATCTTGTTATTTTTAGACAGCATCATTAGCAAGAATATAGCAATTTACAAAACAAGAAAATTATTGAAACCAAGAAGAGATATTTCTATAAGTAAAATAATAATAATAATAATGTTGAATTTAGCAGATCTTTGTACTAAAAAGGTATTCTCAACAGTATCAAGTAATCATGTTTTTGAACATTCATTTTAATTAGAAACTATCTATAAATTATATCATTAAAATGCTTAAGAACTTCTTCAATAAGCGTTTACTAACTACATATGTGGGAGTCCTGCACAATTCACATTGCAAACACAACTCCAAAGAGGCTTACTCAAACTGTTGACATTGTGACAGGATATTGTCATCTGAACAGTTCAAACTTAAGATCTGTGCAATCAATATACCAAAGAAAGATCACACAGCGAGGAAAAAGAAGAAAAAAGAAAAGAGAGGGAAACTACCTCATGTTTTAAGTTGTTTCAATTGTCTGTATCCACAGCTATGCTGGATTGCAGACCGGCCACACCTGTGTGAGTCTAGAACATAGTTATTTCAAGAAAAGTCAAGGACACAGATGATACACTGATGGTAAAATGATTTAAAACCCAGCACATAAAAAGTCCCACAGTCTCAAATGGTCAGGAAGGGTCCCTTAAGAAAACAATGACTGTTTCGTTTCCTAAAATACTTGCAAGGTAACCAAAGAATTTAGTTACAGGGTAGCTGAAGAATCAATTCACATTTTGAAAACATTTTCCTAATAACACCCTTTGAAGTATTTTAGAAGTACAGTAAGTACATAACACCACTGGTATCTTCTTTCTTGTGAAATCAGAAGTGACACTGCAAGACCTAAAACACATGAGCCAAGGCAGGACTACTGAGGAGCTGGGTCATAAAAGAAAACAAGCAACAGGATGAAGAAGTAGGTCACAGGTTAAGAGAAACTGACTACTCTTCCAAGGACCCTGGTTCAATTCTCAGCACCCACACAATAGTTCACAATCATCTATAAATTCAGTTCCAGGGAATCCCATGCTCTTCTCTGGACAACTCAAGTACTAAGCATGCATGTGGGGCAAAGAAATGCATGCAAAGCACTTATACACTACAAATAATATGAAGGAAAAAAATCAACAACAAAAGCAAGTTGAGCACACCATGAGCAGGAAGCAAATAAGCGACTTTCTCCATGAGCTCTGCCTCTGCTGCTGCCTTTCCTCAGTGAAGGACTGTTATGTGGACGTTTAAGATGTAGTAAGCCTACTTCCCACTTCCTCTTCTATCAAGTTCAGGGTAGCTGCATTTATGTTGAGGTCTTTGATCCACTGGGATTTGAGTTTTGTGCATGGTGATAGATAAGGGTCTATTTGCAATCTTCTCCATGTTAACATCCAATTATGTCATCACCATTTGTTAAAGAGGCCTTCCTTTTTCCATAGTACAATTTCGGGTTCTTTTTCAAATATCCGGTGCTCATAGGTGTGTGGATTGGTATCAGGGTCTTTGATTTAATTACACTGATCCACCTGCCTGTTTTTATGCCAATACCAAACTGTTTTTATTACTAGACCTTTATAGTGGAGTTTGAAGTAAGGAATGGTGATGCCTCCGGAAGTTGCTTTAATACACAGGATTGTTTTACCTATCTGGATTTTTTGTTTTTCTGTATGACCTTGCGTATTGTTCTTTCTGTTGGGATTCTGATGGGGATTGCACTGAACCTATAAACTGCTTTCGGCAGGATTGCTATTTTTATTATGTTGATCCTACCTATCCAAGAGCACAGGAGATCTTTCACTTTCTAACATCGTCTTCAATTTCTTTCTTTAGGGACTTAAAGTTCCTGTCATGCAGGTCTTTTACATGTTTGGGTAGTGTTACCCCAAGATACTGTATATTTGTGGATATTGTAAAGGGTGATTTCTTTCTCAGCCCCTTTATCATTTGTATATAGGAGAAGTACTGATATTGTATCCTGCCACATTACTGAAAGTGTTTGTCAGCTACAAGAGTTCCCGAGTAGAAGAGAAGGTGGAAAGTAGACTGGAACACACTGGCACAGGAGGCCACTTCCTAAATGTAACACCAGTAGCACAGACACTGAAAGCAACAATCAATAAATGGGACCTCCCAAAACTGAAAAGATTCTGTAAGGCAAAGGACACTGTCAATAGGACAAAATGCCAGCTTACAGATTGGGGAAAGGTCTTCACAAACCCCACATCCGACAGAGGGCTAACCTCCAAAATTTATAAAGAACTCAAGAAACCAGACATCAAAATAACCCAATTGAAAACTAGGGTACATAGCTAAACAGAGAATTCTCATCAGGTGAATCTCAAAAGGTCCAAAGACATTTAAGGAAGTACTCAACATCCTTAATCATCAAAGAAATGCAACTCTGAGATACCATCTTAAACCTGTCATAATAACTGGTGGGAGTGCAAACTTGTACACCAATTTCAGGAAATCAGTATGGTGGCTTCTAAGAAAATTGTCAATCAATCTACCTCAAGACCCAGTGATACCACTCTTGGGCATTTACCCAAAGGACACACAATCATACCACATTTGCTCAACAATATTCATAGAAGCATTACTAGTAATAGTCAGAACCTGAAAACAACTAAGATGCTCCTCAACCAAAGAATGGATAAGGAAAGTGTGGTACATTTATACAATGGAGTACAAAATGATGACCTCATGAAATTTTTAGGAAAATAGATGGAACTAGAAAAAAAAAAAACATCCTGAGTAAGGTCACCCAGACTCAGAAAGAGAAACATGATATGTATTTACTCGTAAGTGGATATTAGATGTAAAGCAAAGGATAACCAGACTAAAATCCACAGCTCCAGAGAAGTTAGGTAACAGGGACAAATTGATCTCCCTGGGAAGAGAAATTAGATGATATCTATAGGGCACATGGGGGCAAGGCAGGTGGTAAGGGGGTAGGGGAGGGAAGATGAGAAAAGGAGAGAAGGAGATGGTCTAGGCAGGCAGGGATGCAGGGAAAGAGCAGAGAAACAGATATCTTAATAGAGGCAGTTACTATGGGCTTAGGAGAAACCTAGTACAGGGTAACTCCCAAGAATCCACAATGAGGACCCCAACTAAGACTCCTAGCAATAGTAGAACTGGCCTACTCCTGAATTAAGATTGATGAATAACACAACTATCATCATAGAGCCCTCATCCAGTAATTGATGGAACCAGACGCAGAGATCCACAACCAAGAACCAGGTCGAGCTCCTTGAATCCAGTCAAAGAGAGGGAGAAGGGAAGTTATGAGTAAGGAGGTCAAGATCATAATGGAGTAATCTACAGAGACAGCTGAACCAAGCTAGTGGAAACTCATAGACTCTAGACCTACAATTGTGGAGACTCCAGGGGACCGAACTAGGGAGGCAATTGTGAAGCTTGGACTATCAGAGGGGCCCCAGGCAGCAGGACCATGGTACAAACCTGGTATGTGAGCTGCTTTGTTAGAGCCCATTCCCTATGGTGGGATGCCATACTCACTCTTAATGCATGGGAGAGGCACCTGGCCCTGCTTATTGTGCCAGACTATGTTAACTCCTCATGGGAGCCATGACCTCTGAGTAGTAGACTGGGGGTGGCCTGGGAGGGAGGTGAAGGTGGAGTGGGGGGGTTGGAAGAGAAGTAAGAGGGAGAATGGGAGAGCTGTGGTTGGAATGTAAAATGAAATAATTTTTAAATGGAAAAAAAGATGAAATAAGCCCTATATTTCTCAAGTTGCTTTTAGTCATGGTGTATAACAAAGCAAGAAAATCAAGGTAGGATACAAACCAAAACTGAAGGTCATCACTGCCAATCATATTTTATTGTAGGACTATATTAGAAATGCTTGCAGAAAAAACAAAATATATACAAAGAACAATAATCATAACTCCTTTGCTAATGAAATACTGAAATAACACAAAAGATGGTGGTTTTATAAAAATGCATTCTGTAAAAGTGGAAATTCTATTGACATTGAAGAATTTCTTCAGAACTTTAATTTTCATATAATTCATCTTTAAATACATTACCATTGTAAATCATAATCCATAACTTTCAGTGTAATGACTAACAAAAATGCACCAAGTGCTGTGGAAATACATATCTTGAGTAAAGATAAGAGAGATTGGAGACAGAATCCTATTCCAAATTAGCCCTAATCTCTAGGTAAAAAAGGAAACGAGAAAAAGTTCTTCAGCGCTGACAAGGAGAGTGGCTCATATAGAGCTCAGTGCAAACAGTAACATAGAGGCAACATAGACTTCTCTTTCATCTATAAATAGTAACTAGTGTTTTATATTTTACATGAAGATTGTTCTCACCTGCAAGAGAAAGTTCGCATCTCACATCAAGACCTTTTTAAACCTATTTCTTTTAATTTTCATATTGTCAGAAATGTCCAGCATTTATTTTCTCTCTATTTACAAGATACTAGCTATTAATTTTTAAATATATCTATACTTATTAAGTCACTAATAAAGGACAAAAATACAATTTCACCAATATAAATGATTTCCGAGTTTTACTACACCAAAAGACAGTATTTTAAAATGACAACTCATATTCAAAATAGGGAAAATTACACTAAAAAAAAGCATGATTTATCTACCATTTACATTCAAAAGACTGCAGATGTGGAATATGTTATACAAACCGTGTGTGATGCACACATTCACGTCTGTGTGTGCATGTGTACACAAGGTATATGTGTGTGCATGAATGTGGAAGCCAGAGGTTGACACTGGAAATCTTCCTCAGTCACTGTCAACTGCATTTTTCTTATTTTTCAGATAGAATTTCTGAGTGAACCTGGAACTCACTGATGCAGCTAAGCAGGCCAGAAAATACTACATCTTGTTGTCTCAAGTGCATCAGACCTAAGATTACAAATGTGTATCACCATACCCGCTCTATTATGGGAGTGCTGAGGATCCAAACTCAAGTTTTTATGGATGTCGGGAAGTACTCTGAGAGCATCATAGACAACTAAACTACATCCAGGTAGAGAAAATCATCTCACCTATCAGGGCTGAAGACATCTGTGTACAAATAAGTGGCTCGTGTTAGCTATTCTTATATTCATTGACATTCCTCAGAATCTTTCTCAAGACAGGCTCAGATCACCTATCCCAAAGAGGACAGAGCAAACAGAAAAATCAACACATTTCTCCTGAGCTTCAAGGCACCTTATTGAAAGTTGAATTTTCTGACATGACACTAAAAAAGAAAACAAAAAAGGTATTTTCTCAGGCAAATACTCTTAAAACATCCATATTTATTAATCATCAATAAATTACGGTGAAATGAATTCAAAAAGGTTTAACATGACCAAACTCTATCTCAGACACTAAATGCAATACTATTTAGGTGATAACTGAAAGCAACCAGAAGACTTACTAGTCAAAGCACTGAAGTATCTATAGCATGTAGGCAAACATCATCTCCAGGTAAAAGCTTAGCATATTTCTGAACAGAGAGCTACTTCTTTTGTTTGCTGGTACAATCTAGGGACATTACAGGACCACATGGCTGTACTTGCAACTTTGTAATACCTGTCAACACTCATGCTTCTCCCTTATTTACCACATCTTACCTCAAAACGCGGCTTTTTTTTTTTTTTAACAAGACAGGGTTTCTCTGTATTGTTTTGGAGGCTGTCGGTCCACCCCGGCCTTGAACTCACAGAGATCCACCTGCCTCTGCCTCCTGATTGCTGGGATTAAAGGCGTGCGCCGCCACCACCCGGCTCAAAACACAGCTTTTAAGGGGCCTCTAATGTGGGAAGGCAGTTCATTTAAGTAGTAGAAAAGATCACATGAGCTTCATATGAACAACAAAATTCAAAATTATGCTGCGCACCATGTAGCCACTACTGCAGAATGAACTTGTGGCTTCCATGCCATAACAGCTCTTTGCTGCATTAATGCATTGGGATTCCTGGGCTGTGCTGCAACCTATTATGCCTCCATCAGGATCCTCCATCCGTTTCTCTGACAACCAGGTCAGGTCCATGGAGGACAAGATCCTTAAGAAAATTAAACCTTTTCTAGAACATCTGCATACTGGAGGTATGAAATAGTAGGAAGGAACACAGATTTCCACTCATCCTCACAGATGTGTGAATGTCTCATGCATGTGGGTTCTTGCCCCAAGTGTTTGCCTGCTGAGTTTCAAGATTCATGACCCAGGATATAAGTAAGAAAGCAGCTTTGCAGAGAATGTTTGGACTTAGCAAAGCTCCAGTGGCAGTATCTATAAAAAGTATGAATGAAGATTTTTATATGAACATATATTCATACAAAATCAATGATTATGTGTTAATATAATTCTCTAATACATTACTTAAGTTACTCACTAACATACAATGACAATCTAACTTAATAATATATTTTAAATTCTACCATATTTTACTCTTTCCATCAGAATATTTACCATAAGGATCAAGAAATATCAGTTAAGAACACATACCGTACTTACAGTAATTAATTTTATCTTATTTTTTGACTCTCACTGTTCCCGGGCTGTCACATTAAAAATGGTCCTTTTGATTATTAAAATACATATTTGGAGGAACTTCTATTGTAGATGGCAGAGATGTAGTAAGAAAACTGATCCAGGCAGAAATAAAGCATAAGCATCCTTTTCATTCCAAATCTGGACTTAGAGATAAGACTTCTTTTTTTTGTCTTGACCCTAAACTGGTACATACAACTGCAAAAACATTCACACAGAATTTACTAGCTCCACCTTAGACCAACACCTCATAGAACAGCAGTCAGAAATGGAACATTCACTGACATGCCTCTTCTGTGGTTGTTCTAACCATAATGATAGCTGAGCTACAAGCAAATTAATCCACAAACTCTACTTTTAAGTTTAAAGCTAATTCAGACATGCATAAATTTATGTATAGGGATATATGAAATAATTCTCTAAATTCATAAAATATTTTTCTTTCTTCAGAAAACAATGCACATTCCCATGAGTAAAGGAAAGAAGAGAGGCCAAATTATCATCACTTCAAAAGCCAAAAATCAAAAGAAACTATACTAAAAAAAATTAAAGAGGGAAAAATCAGTGTCCAGTTAAGATAAGATTCAAATCAGAAACTACCATGTATTAAAACTGTTGAATGAAGTTACCCACTACAGTCACTCCCCACAGTTAAGGACTCAAAGGCTCGTTAATGCTTGAGAAAACAAAAGACTAATAAGTGCTGTTTTCTTTCTTGAATTGGGTGATTGTGTTTATGGAATAAAACATCATCAAGCCACACACTTGACTCGTGCCTATGATACACATACATATCATAAATTACAGAATTTAAAATTAAACCTAAACTTTTAGGAAAATAAACGTAACACACAATGGTTAAGATTTGTTATAAGTTATCTTGCCTCTGGCATACCATACATTTATTAGTCAGTTTCTCAGGAAACTTATTCAATGAGAAGCAAGATAGTTTGGTGTCAAGCAGCCCTTGGGACAATTGCTTACTATCGTATTCTGCTCTGAGTATCAAAAATTACCAGAGCACAGGTGACATCGACAAAATCAATTTTCTCACAGTTTTGAAAGTCAAAGACCAAAAAGCCATTTGCAAGGCTCCTGAGAAACTTTGCCAGATTTCAACCATCTGACATCTGATGTGTCTGCTTCCTGCAAACAAAGCCAAGTAGACAGGTACAAAACAGAGTGTCCTGTTTTCTTCATCCAACCGTACAAGCATCTCACACTTAGGATTTAACCTCCACTTTGTCCTGGCTGATTCTGATTGCCAACCTGATTGGAATGAGCATTTTTAGGAGCTTAGTAAAGACATCCCTGTGAATATCAGTGATGGGGTTTCTATGAGATTAAGTGAGGCGAAGACCCACCTTGAACTTACGTGGATGGTGCCATGACAAACAGGATAATAGGGCAAAGCCAGCTATCAAGGCACACTCCCAGTCCCACCTTTACAGACTGACTACCTTGGTGCAAGCAGACGCTCTGCCATACTCTCCCCCAAAATCTTGGGCTGAAACCCAAAACCAAGAACCAAAATAAATGGTCCTTCTTTTCAGTTGTTTATGCCAGGTATGCATATCACAGTAACATAAAAGCTAACTGATACACGTCCTTGAAATGTATTTCTCCAAATGTGTTACCCCTTGAGATAAAGAATTCCACGGGAACCCCGAGGCACACAATTCAGGGTGGAGGTCCTAGCACACACCAGCCACAGCTGGGATGCTAGCATACACATTTTCGTGTTTCTTACTCAAAGAAAATATTTTCACTTGTATACCAAAGACTGGAAATTTAATAGTTGAGATCAAGACACAAAAGGGCTATAGATCTACTATTGTGTTCAACCTCCCTTAATCATTTTTGCATGTCTGAATATACTTACAGATGAATCTTAAGCATGATGTGTGCAGTTGACAGAATTATAGTTCCATTTCGTTAGACCTCACTGTCTGCCTGCCTGCCTGCCTTCCTTCTTTCCCTCACCATTTCTTTTTCTTCTTTTTTTCTGAACTAGTGTGAGGGTCTCTGAAAATGCTAAGGCCAGCAGAGGGACAATCTGTATGAAGCAAGAAAGAAAGCTGGTTCAGCATGACTTAGCTAGTTTAGATTCAAACTTCTAGGGTATGATCCCAAGCAGTTTATTGTAAATATATTTAAGTACATTAAAAATTGGTAAAAAGTTTCCTAGTAACAATTACCTTAATCCATGTGTGTTGGGGGAAGCCCTGTGCATTTGTCAATAAAGTACTGTTGAGCCTATAGGAAACCTAGATAGGAGGGACTAGGAGTCCAGGAGAACTCTGGGAAGGGGAAAAGACAAGAGAGTCGACATGTGACGCCATAGGGGTAAGAAGCCGGGAACTATTCTCCGGTAAGAGACATACTTAGATTAACAATTATGGGGTAATTACTTAAGGCAGAGCTAGCCAGTAAGGGACAAGCAAGGCCAACAGCTTCATAATTAATATAGCCTCCTGTGTGTTTATTTGGGACTCATGCGGATCTCGAAACAGGCTGGCGCGGCAGAGCCCAGGCGACTGGTGGGGGATAAACCAAAGCGGCTAGCAAGGAAAAAGCTTCTCTTAACACATGTGCACCATAAAGCTTAAGTTGTAACTACGTCAAAACTCTTTTGCAAAGTACATGTAACTTCCACTATGAAGATGGGCTCTATAGCTAAAGGACCTAGGATCTGGAGTGCATTCAGTCATACAGTGTAGAGGTCATCAGGCTACAAAGTACATGTATATGACATCTCACCTAAAGATAGGATCTATTGAATGAGATGAAAGATTTTACCCCTAATATACTTAGAAGTTTACTTTGCAAAGAAACTACCAATAAGTTCTGGGTTTCCAAAATAACTGACATTAAAAACCTGTATATACCTCTCAAAGTACAATATACTTCCAGTTCAGTATCAGAACATCCTCTGGAAAGGGAATAACTATAAAATTTATGTAAATGTATAAGTTTGATATAGTTGATGTGCTTTAAGCACTGTAACCAGATTTATGTTATACAAGCAGAGTACTAATAGTAATGTAAATGTCAGGGGTAATGATAACTTAAATACTACAACACATACTCTAGGGGCAACTTTAATTTGTTAAGAGCAATGTGCACATAATTTTATCTCAGGAGAACCAACACTTACAAATTACTACTAGCCTTTCAATAAAATAAGTATTACAAAGATGTTAGCAACTGTGTTGCATTATGGAATTTAATATAACTAAGATATGGGTCCGCTGACTCTGCAAGACCTACAGAGCATCCTCTTAAACAGAGAATACTTGTTGGTTTACAACATTCCAACACAAAATTCAATGTCAGTGCTGGTGCTGTAGGTAAACTGCTTGCTTTACAGGCATGAAAACCTAAGTTCAGCTCCCCAAAACACACATTACAAAGAAAAAAATGGTGATGCATTTCTCTAACACCCCAGCAACAGGGAGAGGGAAAGGTAGAAACAAGAGGATCCGGGCTAATTGGACAACTACCAGGCTGAAATGGCAAACTCCAAGTCACCTGTATTAAACAATAGAAGAAGACAGGCCAGCATCAACCTGTGCCAACCACATGGATAAGTACATGCATACATATATGCACATACGCACACAACACATATATACCACAAATATATGCATATACACAATAAAATGAAACACAAGCAATGTAAATATTACTGCTTATTACAATATAAATCATGATACAAGAGACAACATATTAATTCACCTGTGATGGTTATATCTAGATATTAGTGTGTTCATCTTATTTAAAATGTAATACATACTTAAAAGCCTCTTTTGTAAATAGCAGACTCTTTTTAGTGGCTCCTATTTGCTTGAGCTCAGATGTTCTTATTTTTATTTAACAGTGACTTGTACAAAGTTCTTTACCTAGAAAACCTTGGAATCATCATTATTGTGATCGTGTATTCATTACAAAAAAGAGAAAGTGTTCTAGTCAATCAGGACTGCTTTAGCACAGTTGAAAGGCCTCTCCGGGCTGCTGACCTGGACGTTACAATGAGCAACTGCCATCAAACCTGCTGATAGGATGCTTGCACTGGAAAACCCAGTGTATTTTTTCTCTAACTCTCGGTGTTATTAAAGATTTTAATCTATGGTAAATCTGTAACAATTAAAAGTCCTAGATCATTGACTTATGCCGTATTTCAGGCATGCTGAGCTATTCAAAATGAATGCTTGAAAATAGCATGCACAGCAAATTGTTATTCTACCATAAAACAAATGTTAAAAATGTTAGCGTCTTTCCTCTGAATACATTGTACTGCATTAATTGTTGGTCTTGGTAATGTGGCTTATTAGTTTTGCATAATTTAAGTTTTAATTCAATGTTTAATTTTTAATTAAGTAGGTTTTTCAAGCTGTGCTTTCTTAAATGTTAGTCACTAAACATGGAACATATAAAACAATTCTGTGGTATAAATAAATACATGATGTGGTCGTGAATTACATGATTTCCCTATGATTTCATAAATGAAAACAATCAGCCATTTATAGTTTTAAAAACAAAAAACCCTTTTTAGTTTGTCATTAATATTTAAACAATTTAAGTTCGGGGAGAATGCTTGGAAAACTAAAGACCTGAATATAAAATTATAATCAAATCACTTTCTTAATAAAGCAGTACTTTTTCATATCTTAGTTTCAAAACAAATTTCTTTTGGAATATTATACCCCACATTAAAAGCTAATTTGTATCTTGGTTTTGTATGAGAACTACTGGGACCAGTGTTAGCTATATACCTAAGAGCACATACTCTTCCCATAGGAGCAAAACCATATAGATATTGCCTGCCCAGTAGAAAATGAAAAAGCCATTGTGAACAAAGGAGAATTCAAGAAGGTTGATAAGGGAAATGCTACCTTCCACATCAAGTTCCAAGGCTGGGTAGAGATCCGATTAAAACGTGAAACTATTATTACAGTAAGTGCCACATAAAATGGCTTGATTATGCTCCCTCTGAAGATGAATCTCTCCAGAGCAACAGTCAATAAAGCATGGAATAAGAAGGGCTGAGTAGGAAGAGAACGAGAAAGAGGAAGGAGAGGTAAGAGGATATATAATAAATTTAAAATAAACAAATAAAGAAAAATCAATTAAGCTAAATGCTGAATATTTGAAAAGATCAATAAAATCAGTACCATGTTTTAGCTGAAGTAATCAGATACTATGGAACGCTATGAAAATAAAAGACAGTTCATAATAATTAGCTCTGAAAATCAAGCTGTAACAGGATAAGGAATATTACTCATTAAAGACCAAATTCTGAATATATCAATAATTAAAATTATTAAAAACATGTTAATTTTAAAATATGCACTTTCTGTTCCTGATAGAATGTCAAATGAAGCCTTAAAATCAGTTTCAAATATATATATGTGTGTATATACAAGGTTCTGAAAGCTGACCAAGTATAAATAAATGTCTTAATTGATGGGATTTCTCTAAAATGCATAACAACGATAACAGATCTGAGTGAAAATCAAAGAGTTTTGTTTTAAATATAATCACAACCCATCAAGATGTGATTTGGTGACCACTGTGAACCAGTGAGCTCCAGTTAGCTAATCATTTGTCCAGGAAGCAAAACAGCAGTGAAACGCTAGCTGAAATAATCAGAATGGGGCCAAATCTGAAAAGTCTTTGTCCTGCAAAAGTTAGTGCGCTATCTATCTGTACTGGTTAGTTTTTTCAACTTAATACAACCAAGGGAAGAGGGGATCACAATTGAAATTTGTCTCAATCAGATTGGGATGCTGCCATGTCTATGAGGAGTTTTCTTGATTGACAGTTGAGAAGGAACGGTCTTGTGCACTGTGGACAGTGCCACCCATGGGCAGGTGGTCCTAGGTAGTAAAACAAGAATGGTTGAGCAGGTGCCAGGTAGATCCATCCTGTAAGCAGCATTCCTCAACGACTTCCACCTGAGTCACTGTTCCAAAATGATAAGATTGTGACTTAGAAGTGCAAACCGAAATAAACCTCTTTCTCCCCACATTGATTTGGGTCACAATTTTTGCCACAACAACAGAAAGGAAACGAGAACATTTATCTTAAGCCCTACTTCTTCAGTTGCCGAAAAATAAGAAAGAAATTATAAGCACTTTAAATATCAAATGCTAGGTACTTCTCCCAAACACTCTTTCTGGATTTAACCATATATATATGGTCCAAATTTTAAGCATCTTAGCAAAAAATAATAACTACTAAATCAAACTAATCATGATGAATCATGTTTCCCTAAAGTGTTTTCTCCTTTATTTCCAAGAAGGTAAGCTTATTAATTATCTTAATATTATTTTTCGTAATATCATAAGATACCATGGAGCTAATTACAATTTGGTATCTTGCTCACTGTACACGTTTTCTTGTAAAAGGAATTATTCATCCATACCAGCCTTTCACCAAGTCTATAGCATCTAAAATTTATATGAAATAATGTAGACAATATTCACTGACACCATTATACATTGGGTACAATTTTAAAAGCATAATAAACCAATAATTAACAAACACGAATCCAAGATAAGCACAAAATACTTAACAATCAAGTATCTTATATTTCACAGGTAAATACAGCAAAACCTCATAGCCTGGTTAGGTCCTTTGGGTGCCTGTTTCTATAGGTACCCTACACTGCTTTCACAGCTTGGCGCCCAGTGTCCTCACAATGACATCTGGATGAAGTTCCCACCATGGCAGCATCCCACCTGGGCCCACTGATGTCTGAACTTATCGTGCCCTATCTCTCAAGCCCCCAGCTGTTATCTGCCATCAAAGTCTACAAATACTGCATCTCTGAAAAATTGAAGAATACTGGGGTCAAAACAACACGGTGGTTTGTGCCTCCTTTGTAAGGCATTTTCCTTCTGACACGGGCAGCATCAGCTCCTCAGGCAAGACAGTGGAAAGGTAATCTTTAATTAGAAGCTTTCAATTCTTGCAAACACCATCACAAATGATTTAAGTGAAAAACATTGTCTAGAAATTTGCAGAACACTCCACACACAAACACAAACAGTGAGTGTATAAAGCATTAGTGCAGGGTCAAGACATCTGTCCTGCTGTTTGCACTGCTATTACACATCCATGAGCTGTAATCAATCACGTATTTACACGTCTAGTAACTGAATCCACAATGCAAAGAAGGGGAGGCAATCCAAAGGGTCTTTAGAAACTGACAACAGCAGAAACTTATCGGACACTGACACCTTGCAGATGTCTAAAAAGACTACCAGAACTGAGACATTGTACATTTAAGACATGTGCTCACATTATATGCATTAGGTAGGATTTATAGTAAGAACAAGAGACAAAAGCATATTGACTTAGGTAACAAATTACATTCAAGAGTTACAAGCAGAAAAGTAAGGGACACTAGCAAGAGACACCAAAGATCTGAAATAACAGAAAGACAAAACACACTCACAGAATAAATGAAAAACGTCATACAGTTAAATGTCCAGTCTCCGAAAAGCTCTCTGAACCCAATGCAAACAGAGAATGTTTTAAACTTGAAAACTCATTTGCAGAAAAGAACTACAATTAACATTTCAAACACGTTGAAACAGTAAACTTAAAACTGATCACAGACCTTAATGTTAAAACTTAAAAACAGTAAAAATTTTATTTTTAGAATAAATTCCATATACTCTTAGCTTTGGCAGTGAGTTTTTATATACAAAGTGAAAAATGCATGCAAACCATAGAGGAAAAAAATGGTAAACTGGGCTTCATCAAAATTAAGAAATGTTGCTCTTCAATGACACTGGTAAAAGAATATAAATGTAAGTCCTTGACTCAGAAAAATACTAAAAAAAACAACTGAAATTCTAATTTTAATCTACACTAAATTCAGAATGTTCAGAGGAACGTAAGAAACAAACCCAATGTTGAAATCCAGAGAAGTATGTTGACGGCTCATCAAAGCGTACTGATAGCAAATGCACACACCAGGCACAACAGCATTATCAGACAGGAGGGAAACACCAATCAATTACACTGTATGCGATAATGCAGCAAGCACCGTATATAAGCTGAAGCAGAAACCCAACAATGTGAAGTACTGGTGAAGAGAGAGTCAACTAGAACTCTCACATACTTGGGAAGTGATAGATCATTATAAACCACTTATGTTCTTACATTTAAAGAAATACCACTGATCTGTGGTCCCACCGCTGGCTCTTCACAAGACTGTCAGCATAGCTCATAATCTTGAAATCTGGTCACAATTCAGGGTTTTTCAACTCCGGCATGTGTAAACAAACTGTGGCACACTACACCATGGCACACACACAGTTCACGAACTATTACTACATACAAGAGCATGAAAGCTTTCCAAATGCATCATGCTGCAATCACTCAACATTCCACCACAGGTATGCCAGATGAAATGTCCTTAATCCAAAATCCATCTGATACAGTGAGAAAGGTTGAGACATCCCTGGCTACTACCCACAAGATATCAACAGGAAGCTCACGTGTGACAACCAGAAATATATCCATGCTTTGTCGGTGCACCCTCACTTGCAACTGAGAACTACTGCATTAGGTCCACTGCATTAGAGAAGACATAGCAGACATGGCAAGCAGGGAAGCAGCGGTAACTAGCAGCAGCTGGTGTGGGATGGCTGCTAAATGCATCCACAGCCTGGCAAGACTCAAAGGGAAATTATAAAAATAATAATAACAGGAACAGTAGAGAAAACTGTATGATTATTCAAAGTAGAATTTTATTAGGTGGAGATGGCCTCCACACTAGTCAACTTAGAAGGTTGATGAGCCAATATCAGAATAAAATATTAAAATATTTAACTTAGGTTTGAATAAACAAACAAAAATTTATGAATTGTAGGGTTAGGGCAAAAAGACTCCATGATTCTGACCCAAGAGAATAAAAAGGAAAACATGCCCAGAAGCTCAGATGTCTACTTCTATCCATTAGATGATTCAAAAATCTGCACAAGCTAGACTCTTACAATCTTGAAAACCAGACTTCTCCAGGACTCCTTAATTTTACCAGTCCACAACTGGATCTGCTTCTCACGTCATTAGGGTTTCTGCTAAGGTAAATTACCTCTATGATTTCTTATGAAATTAACATTGAAAGCAGCATATTCTATTTTATACTGGCCAGTAACCTACATCCAGCTTATCAAGAATGATAGCTTGCACATTTCATGTCATATTTACCATTTATATGTTATCTGTATTTCTGACTAGCTCTGCTTTCAGCATTATGGTTAATATATGACTGAGGCATAAACTTCAGTGAACCTGTCTTAAGGAGCTAACAGCCTTGTGGAATGCAAGCATATCAAATTCTACCTGAAAAACAGGCAGAAGCCATCAGGGTTCCATATCTACTGGGAGAATGTTTTATAAAACAAATGGTTTCTAGTGATCTTGAAAACATTCTATTAAGAAAATCTATAAAAGTTCAGGTCAATTTTTATCCTCTTAATTTTTTAAGCCTCATCTTTTAAGATATATATATATAATTATTACAAAAGTACCAATTAAGAGCAGTAAAAAGATGAAGTATTCCATATGCCATAAATATAAGGTAAAAATCATTTCCCTTGCAAGCTTGAAATCATATGTAAGGTGGGTCACAGCATTAATAGTTTCCTTTGAAAACCTTATACTTACTAATCTTTTTAATTTTAAGTTAAGTATTGACTTTGTAATAAATGAGTGCAAGCCTAATTCCAAATATGAAAGATTTTGAATTATATTGACCATTAGCAAAAAGATAATTGACAGAGATACATAGATTTTACTTTTAAAGTGGCCTGAAACACCTTTCTATATAATGTTTTATGTAATGCCACAATTTTTCACAATGCGAAGAACACATCCTCCTGAAGGATAACACAATGAATATCTTCACTCAAGTGTGAGCCTGTCAAGCAGCCTTTCCTCGGTGCCCTGCCTGCTGTCCACAGTCATGCTCTTGGCATTTTCTGTCATCTTCTCTACACTTGACTTCCTTCATTCACAGCGTCATTCCCTACACTGGTGCTCTGTGCACCCCCTTCCCCCTAGAATTGCGTATCAGCCAGAATCTTTGTGTATTTTGTTAACTGCTGGATATTCATCATCAGGAATAGCAATGGTACAGCGGCAGTGTTCCATACTACGTGGAATACGGTATACATAAAATCAGTGCTTTCTTGAACACTTACCCCCCAATTAAAACATTAGCAGCGTGAAGGTTTGTTTAAATGTGTCTTTGTCTGACACATCATTTTCCAAACATATTTATCATAGGAGTGTCTTTAACAGAAGCACCTTTTAAGAAACAATAGTCTAAATTTTCTTCAGGAAACAATTGATATAAACTTTACGTAGTATATTACAACTCCTTAGACTCTGGGAATTAAAATAAATTATATTCTAAAATGGAAGATATGAAGTTGGGAAGGGAATATGACAGGGTCCAGGAGGCAGAATTGGAAGGGAGGGTATGAGGTGGAAATGATGGAAAAGATAACATTGAATACATTATTAAATTTTATTGCATATGTTTGTGATTGGAGGTCATCAAAAGACAACTGAATGGAATTATTTCTCTCACCATTAAGTAAATCCCGGGGATCAAAATCAAGTTTCAGGGCTTAAGCCAATATCTTTTTACTCACAGTGCATTAGCACCAGCACTCATGTTAACAATTTTACCTTAACAGTAAAAGAAACAGATGTCAGGAAGAAGCCAGCAGGTTAACTGCAGATCTTCACCTCCCTGTCCCTCATCTCATCCCCGCTAGGACAGCCCACCTTACAGCCTCTCTCTTCCATTCTGCCCCCAGCTGCAGTGATCACTCACATCTCCCCTGCAGCCTTCCTTCCCCCAGCCACAACACCAAGAGTTCCTGGTTACCTACAGGCCCCTCCAGCCAGAAAAGTAGGTAGGCTAACCGCAGATATTTTCCAAATCGAATCCCAAGTGTCCCCCTCAACTCTGTGGAAGAAGGCTGCAGAGACCTCCCTTGCCCCTTTGTCCCATCTAAAGCAGATCACACAGATCTCCCCACTCATCCTGGCACCTGAGTTCCCACCTCCAGAAGTCAATCAAAATATAGGACCAGAAAAAAAAATCCACCTGGGCACACAATAATGAAAACACTAAGAATAGAGAATATTAAAAGCTGAGGGATGGGGGGAGGCTAAGGAACATATAAAGGCAGAACATATAAAGAATACCTGCTTCTCAATGGAGACTCTAAAAGCCAGAAGGACTTGGACTACAGATTCTAAAAGACAACAGATGCAAGCACAGACTACTCTACCCCAATAAAACTTCCAATCAAAAGAGATGGAAAAAATAAGACACTGGATGACAAAACTAAATTTAAACATATCTTTCTATAAATCCAGCTCTACAAAAAGTGTTAGAAGAAAAACTCCAGCCTACAAAGGTTAACTGCCCTGAAGAAAAAACAAGAAATAAATAATTTCAAACCAGCAATCCAAAAGAGAGAAAATATACACACAACAACAACAAGGTTACAGGCGTCAACAAACACTGATACCTCTCACCAATAATTGTCTCAATTCCCCAATAAAAAGACACAAACACACAGGATGGGAACACAGGATTCATCCTTCTGCTGCATCCCAGAAACACACATTAAGATCAAGGACAGACATCACCCCTGCGTAAAAGGATAGAAAAAGATATTCTAAGCAAATTTACTGAAGAAGCAAGCTGGTGTAGCCTTTTAAAATCTGAGAAAACAGATTTCAAACAAAAACCAAGCAGAAGAGATAGGGAAGGATATTACCTAGGAAAATCTACCAATTTACTATGCACACTGTCTATTTTTATTTTTCTTTACAATGAATGAATATGGTCTGAACTAAAAAAATTATTCAGAATGACTGACATTCATTTAAGGCCACAAGACACTAAATGATATAGTAAACTTTTTGTATAATTGTCCTCCACATCATATTTCTACATTAAATTTTTTTCAAACAAAGCCAGTTATCAATGCAGCCATTGTCAGAACAAGTCCTGTGAAACTCTAATATCCTTGCACATGCTTTATTTCCTATGGGAGAACCAAAGATGAAAAACTTCATCACGAGTGCTCATAACTTCTATTTAAAAGGAAAGCATCAATATTTGAGAGATACTTAAAAATCCTACTGGTTACTGTTCTTCAATAATAAAATCCTGTTATCCAATCTACAAAATTCTTAACATCAATGCACCAAACACAATGGCACATGAATGTAAAAGAAACACTGCCACAGCTTAAATCACATATTGTACTTCACATACTGATACTGGTAGACCTGAACACCGCACTTTCCTCAATAGAGAGGTAATCTAGACAAAAACAGAAATTATGGAGTTAAGGAAGTTATAAACCAAGTAGACCTAAATGAAATTCATGGACCATTTCACACAAACACAAAAGAATACATATTCTGCTCAGTCAGAAGAGGACATCAGATCCCACTATAGATGGTTGTAAGTCACCATGTGGTTGCTGGGAATTGAACTCAGGAAGAGCAGAACATGTTCTTCACTGCTGAGCCATCTTTCCAGACCAGATCTGTATCCATTTTTTAAATTGGGTTATTTGTTTTCTTGATGTGTAATTTTTTTAGTTCTTTATATATGTGTACAGGAATGCCAGTATCAAGAGATGTCATAGGAGTTGGTGGTGTCAGACTCTGCACGTGTGTTCTGGTTGTGATGACACCATCTGCCCCTATGGTTGGTAATACCTACAATTCCTCCTAAGATATTCAATACATTCTAGTCTTCATACCTTGAACAACCAGACAACAACAATATAAGCTTCCTGCTTCCCTTGTGACTATGACATATTCCAATACAAATTCTTCACTTAAAAAAAGAAAAGAAACAAAAACATAATATAACCACAACTTTAAAGTTAATGTTTTATTGCCAAAAGTGTTGGTGCATGCCTTTAATCCCAGCACTGCAGGGGTAGGAGACAGGTGGATTTCTGGGAGTTCAATGCCAACCAGTAGTTCATAGCAAGCTCTAGGTCAGCCAAGGCTACAAAGTGAGACCCTGTCTCAAAAACAAAAATATTAATTTTTTTAAAAAAGGTTATTGTTGTTGTATGAAAAGTGCATGATCAGTACTATATTAGAAGTTTTATTTACTGAGAGAAAACAAAGGCAAAGAAGAAACATATTCTCACCATGAAACTCTAGTCAGCCTTAAAGTGAAGATCTTCCTGCCTCAGCTTCTCAAGGGCTTGCATTATGGGCATGGGCTAGAAAGTCATGGATCAATGCACTATTAAGTTTATAAAACAAAAAAATATTTCAAATTGACCAATTCATTTTCAACATACCAATTAGATGGACATGCAAAGGAAGTATAGGTGTGTATTCAGACATATTTCCTCAAAAGGCCATAAAGGTGCCAAGATATAAAACTAGACACTGAGTTCTGGTATGATGATGCTAAAATTTTTAAGTAACAAAAGGTAAAAGTCCTAGGCAAGAAAAGTAGCTCGGACTTTAGGGCAGGTCACCAAACACAGACAACCATTGCTGCTCACAGGGCTTCAGGTGAGGCTAGCCAATGTTAGCTTTCAAAGAACCAGGATTAGGCAGTCCACTCACATTATTTGCTGCTTTTCAAATCACTATGGAAAAGTAATTTGGTTTACAAATATTCATTTAATAGTATTCAAATTATTGAGAAAACACTCATCATGAAACAAAGTATTTTCACTACTGGATTATTCTAAAATTAGAAAGTGACATAGGGGGTTTTGGAAACACAAAAGTAAATATAAAACAAATAGAATTATCTACTATTTTACTATTTTATTTTGCTTTTAGAAACAGAATCCCACTACATATATAACTCAGGTTGCCATCAAATTTACTACCTTATGTAGCCCAGGCTAATATAAAACTCCCAGGAATCCTGACTAAGTTACCCAAAGGCTAAGATTACAAACATGCACCAAACAATCAAAAATTCATATCCTCGTAGTGCAAGGTATTTAGTATATTTAACCTTTGAAAGTGAGTCTGTGAAATGTAATAATGAAGAGAAAAACTGCTTTTCTCTTGAGGCTTTAAGATATAAATTATAGGACTACATACAGAAGGGAGCAGCAGAATCTGTTACTCTGGGGTGGGGAGGGGGGGAAGAATGCTTTGAACACACCTACAAAACTCCAAGAATGCTGTTAATCTGCAGGTTCACAAGCAGTGCCTGAGCGTCTCTCACAAGGTAGGCTGTTCAGAAATTCATCAAAAGCAAGAGGACAAGTTTCTCACCGGCTAGTGTATGGTATCACACAGCACCACCACTCTGAACAACAGTTCCATGCTTCCCACTACAAAATATCAAAGCAAATGGCTGTCAAAGGCATAAATTAAATCAATTTCAAATTGAACAGAAAATTATTTCCTATTTTCCAAAGGCACTGATTTGGAGTGATCTTAAACCTCTGGAAAAGAATTCCTCGATTTTCAAAAATTCTCAAGTCTAATTACAAGTAATTACAGCTTTTCATTTTCAACATGATGAAATAATTTGATTCTTTTTACAAGAGGTCTGGTTTAGCTCAAAACAGACAAGTGCTTCTGCACTGAGTTAGTCCACAAAGACAACGAGAATCATTCCCAATAGAAATCCAGGGCTACATGTGGCCATAAATAAGGCAAAAATGTTTGTATGTGCTACAAATGCAGTTCCCACATTCGCATGCATGAGACAAAGCAAGCAGCCCACTATGAGACAAACTATAGAAGACACTCTGTGGTCATCTCAAAATTCAGATACATGCAAGATGGTCTTCAAAGGTGAAAAGAGCAAACTGTCTGCTCCGTGTGGTAAGTCATTTGCAGTAAATGAGAGTTCGTGTTAGTTTTAAACAATTAATTCCAGGTCTAATAGTGTGTTTTACCAGAATCTCCTAGTCCTTTAAGAAAAGATAATGGAATTCTGTGAACCTCACAGATATTCCTAATTGCAAATATATACATGAACAAACTTAATGAGAAGCTTAAGTTTCTGACAACAGTATACAATTTTATACTGGGAAGATTGCAAGGCTACACATTCTTCTCCTCTGTCTATACAGAGTGCTTTACTTATGACTCACACACAGAGATGTGTTACATGCTATTAAGACTATAAAACTGCTTTATACACTGACCTGACACACCTGGCTGCAATTACATCTTTAGAAAACTAAACCAGTAGTTGAGCAAGGGCAGACTAACAAAAGCCAACCAATCATCAGGCAGTAACAAGTATTACAGCTCAGCACCACCCACTAAATGTAAAAAGGATCTACAGAGTATCGTTTGAAAGCATGAGTGTACATATGTTCACAGAGTACATTCCCACCCACTGCAATACCAATACAGCATCTGTGCCTGGGACATCGGGTTGAAAACTGCTATTGACACAAAAGTTTGCTAAGCCAATCAATGAATTTTTTCCAGTAAATACTATTAGCAATAAGACTGTGTTTGTCTTACTAAAATGTAAGTAACTCCTCTCCACCACCACCAATACCAAAAGAAACAGTACTTTAAACAGAAAAACAGTGTGGCCATTGTATTACCATTTCCCAGTGTTCTTAATATTACATCAAGGAAAAACACCAATCTGGCCAGAGTCCAAGACAGAATCATAATAACCAAATTTTCAGACACAGCTTTGACGGGGGGGGAGGCTTTGATCACTTCCAGGTATCAACTACTTATATGCTTCACAAAGCTAAACTATACTAGAAACATTAAACCACAACTTTGTGACCACACTAAAAAGTACAATAATTTATCATACTTATGAAAAGAGTGACGTAGATGGTACCTTACTACAGCTAAAGTGATGCCCTGTGCCACAGGAATGCAGTACAGAAGGATGGTTAGTTCTGAGGTCCCCACTTTACTCCCAGCAATCCAATCTCAACAGAACTCACTACTTCTTTGACATTGGATCACATTTTTCAAAGTCAAAAGTCAGGTTAATGTAATCTGGCTGCTTTGTAATAACTCCATCACATCCAAGAATTTTTAATACAGATGAATTTTTACCGCCACTTACTGAAGAAAAGACATAAAGTAAAATCAACTCTTCAGTTCCCTATCCCTTTCTGTTTTGTCATGACACTGACATTGGCATTGCCTATATAACGAATTTGAGAAGAAAACCTTCAGAATTCAAAGCCACAGTGTAGATGACTGGGATCCCACAGCATTCGATGGGGTTCCTCTCATAGGGGTAGTAACACAGTAAGTTCAAGTGTTCCACCAGCTGTGATGACTGTAAGCAGTTCTTACAAAATAAAGTTCACACGATATCGTTTGAATATACAGACAGCACATCCCCCTTTTGAATGCATCCCTAAGACTGTAGTACAACTGAAGCAGAAAGAATATTACGTTATACACTGATCGCTACCTCACTTAAAAGGAAAAAGGCAGCATTTTTTATGGGAGATTTGAAACCATATATATGGTAGTGTTCATTCTCACAATGAAAAGTGGCAATTAACATCTAAAAGAACATGAACAGAAATCTATTTGGGAAAGAAATCTTTAGGGAATGTAAAAGCCAGTCCAAGAATGAAATATACCATGTATATGCTTTGTTGGGATATAGTTAATAATGGAATGGTACATAATACAAATAGTTCAGCTTTCAGAAACAGATTCTTCAGAACTTAAAGACACAAAGATTCATCCATCAGCATGAACAAAAAGAAAAAAGAATAAGTAACTGAAGGGTATGCTATCTCTACTCTTGTGACTCCTGTAAGTACTATCAAAATCTATACGTAGACTTCCTACTCTGCACCCACACTGTATGGGGAAACTGATAGCTGGTCAAGATTGATCCAGACCCCTGAACATGGGTGTCAGTAAAAAGACCTCAGCAATCTACGGGGCCTCTGGTAGAAGATCAGTATTTATCCCTAGCATTCGAATGGACTTTGGGAGCCCATTCCATATAGAGGGATACTCTCTCAGCCTAGAAACATGGGGGAGAGTGGAGGTCCTGCTCCATTCTTTATGTATAACAGACTTTGAAGATCCCCAATGGAAGGCCTCACCCTCCCTGGGGAGCAGAAAGGGGATGAGATAGGGGATTAGTAGGGGGCAGGAGAGGAGGGGAGGGAGAGGGAACTGGGATTTACATGTAAACCAATCTTGTTTCTAATTCAAATTGAAAAAAATAACCACGGTTTTCAACAAGAAACATCTCATTTTTACCTCCCAGGCCATGAGCAGCAGTAGAAATCTAACTGGTACTCTATTGACTGTTAGTTTGAACTGAATTAACACTAAAGTCTTCATACCCCTGCTGTGACTACTTGAAATCACTATAAAATGGAAACAACTCCCAAATGCTTGACTTTCTACTTCCATTACTGACCACAAATAAGCGCAACCATATTATGTGTATACAGTTATCGCGGTACTACCTTACAGTAGTCAAATGGGTGTTTGTTTCCTTGGCTGCGTGGATGTTTGTCGACTCACACACTAGTCTGATGTGGTCTTGGAAGTAGAAAGGACATGGGGTTGGGGTTAGAGTAAATACTTAAGGAATGCAAGTCTGTGCCTTCAGATTCTTTTCAAACTGTGATATATGGAGAATACCTTGAATATTAGACTTTAAGTCTTCTCCCTTCAAACACTTGCATAAGATGGGGTGATTATATCAGATTGTCAAGGAAAATACACCACAAACAATGTGCACCCCCTCTATAACCACCAAGCATCTGTGTATTCCTCAGTCTGGAAACTCCTTAGTGACTTAATTCCCTTCACTCTAATTCCCTGATCTTCTGGTCAATCGGTAACAAAATGTCAATGAGAAAGAAAGTATACTAGAATATTTGTGTGAAAATGTTGAACACTTATTTTAAATTTTTCTACTGCATACAAACATGACAAGAAAGACAAATGGAACTCAATGTAGATGAGCCTCAGATAATACAGGTAACCAGGACACTGGAAACTAAGCACTTCCCAAGAGGCTTGAAAATCCAGAAGAACAGAGAGTCATAGCAGGGAAGAGTCAGGAAGACTGAGAAATGCCCACTCTAGAAAGCAGACACTTCTAAGCCAAGAGTATGAGAACCACCTTCAGGCAGTCCAGGATAATCTGTCAGAATGGGGCTCCTCCAGATGTGCAAAGGCATGAGAATGTGACCCAAACATGAGAAACCGTGACAGGCAAAGAAACAGGCGCCTCTGAAAAACCCTTTCCAAGAACCGTTCCGCAACAGAATGGCTAGCCTTAAGGAAGGCAATGTCCCATGCAAATGTTTCAACACATTTGAGAAGAAATTATGAACCATTAAAAGAACTGTCTCTGGTTCCCTGACAAACCTCCCAATTCTGTGCCCACACAAGCAACAAGTACTTAAGAGACTGGGCATTACATTCCAGGAACCAGGCTGCTGGCTTCCTTTACAAGAAACTCACTGAGAAGTCAAGGATCCTGACAAAGAATGGGAGCAATTTACACATGTCCAGCAAGAAAAGCAAACCCTGAACAGACCAGGAGGGTAGGGGTGTTAATTGCCACCACAACCTAACCCTCAGACAGAACTGTTTATCACTATGATGCCAACCATTAGTACCTGATGGAAAGCTACTAAGTCTTTCACAAAACCAGAAATAGAATTTGTTATTCCTGTACCCTTGATTTTAATACAATTTTGAGTCAATCAGTCACGAACATATAATTAAAACATGAGTCTTTCAATAGGATGTGGTAATGAATGCCTGTAATCCCAGCACTTGAGAAGCAGAAGCATCCTAAGCTACACAAGGATACCCTATCTATCTCTAAAAAAGAAAAAAAAAATAGAATGAAAAGAAAATGCCAAACAACACAGTCTTTTGATCACCAAAATAAAGTACAGTACTTTGCTGGCAAATTTCCCACATGGATTTTTTTCACAACTGTCAATTTGTACATCCTTCTTAATTCCACATATTCTTCAAAGTTTTCCCTTCAGTGTTTTTCAGTGAGCATATTGTCCTATGCATCTTAAACAGAAAGCATAAATAGATATCTAGAGTCATTTTTTAGGCATAATACTAGAAACAAAGGCATTCTGTCCACCACTTGCAGACATCATTCTGAACTCTCAACTGCATGAGAGCTTTAATCTCAAATGAGGTAACTGCAGCTGCTCTCACATGGAAAACAACTAAAAACAGTGAAGAAAAGATGAGAAGCCAGGTGGTGGTGGCACATGCCTTTAAACCAAGCACCAGAGACACAGAAGCAGGAAGAACTCTGTAAGTTCAAGGCCAGCATGGTCTATAGAGCAAGATGTAGGACAACAAGGACTACAAAGAGAAGTCCTGCCTCAAAGAACAAAAACATAAAAGAAAAAGCACAAACAACACAAAATTTTAAAAAAGATGGAGAAGCAGGACTAAAATCACTAACTTGAAGGAAATAAATAGTAGAAAAAGGGTGAAGTCAGGTCTTTTTAAAAAATTAGGTGATCATAAAAATGAAAGCAGCACTTGTGGTGAAGGTGGCACTGACTGTAGAGATGACACTGAGTGTAGATGACACTGAGTGTAGATGACACTGAGTGTAGATGACACTGAGTGTAGAGATGACACTGAGTGTAGATGACAGAGTGTAGAGATGACACTGATTGTAGAGATGACACTGAGTGTAGATGACACTGAGTGTAGATGACACTGAGTGTAGATGACACTGAGTGTAGAGATGACACTGAGTGTAGATGACACTGAGTGTAGAGATGACACTGAGTGTAGATGACACTGAGTGTAGATGACACTGAGTGTAGAGATGACACTGAGTGTAGATGACACTGAGTGTAGAGATGACACTGAGTGTAGAGGTGACACTGAGTGTAGAGGTGACACTGAGTGTAGAGGTGACACTGAGTGTAGATGACACTGAGTGTAGAGATGACACTGAGTGTAGAGATGACACTGAGTGTAGATGACACTGAGTGTAGAGGTGACACTGAATGTAGAGGTGACATTGAGTGTAAATGACACTGAGTGTAGATGACACTGAGTGTAGAGATGACACTGAGTGTAGATGACACTGAGTGTAGAGATGACACTGAGTGTAGACGTGGCACTGAGTGTAGATGACAGAGTGTAGATGACACTGAGTGTAGATGACACTGAGTGTAGATGACACTGAGTGTAGATGACACTGAGTGTAGAGATGACACTGAGTGTAGAGGTGACACTGAGTGTAGATGACACTGAGTGTAGAGATGACACTGAGTGTAGATGACACTGAGTGTAGATGACACTGAGTGTAGAGATGACAGTGAGTGTAGAGATGACAGTGAGTGTAGAGGTGACACTGAGTGTAGAGATGATACTGAGTGTAGAGGTGACACTGAGTGTAGAGGTGACACTGAGTGTAGCGATGACACTGAGTGTAGATGACACTGAGTGTAGATGACACTGAGTGTAGAGGTGACACTGAGTGTAGAGGTGACAGTGTAGAGATGACACTGAGTGTAGAGGTGACACTGAGTGTAGAGGTGACACTGAGTGTAGAGGTGACACTGAGTGTAGATGACACTGACTATAGAGATGACATAGAGATGGGGAAATTGAGGGAGGGAAATAAAAGAGGGGAAGGGAGGAAATGGAGAAGAAAAGAAGGGATAAAAAAGGTAAGAAAGATGGTAAAGAAAAAGAAAGGGAATGAGAGGAAGTGGAAAAGCAGCAGACAGGAGTGGAGCAAAGTCCGAAAGGGGAGGGAAGCACGAAGACGCAGAGGAGACCTTTAACTTTGCTTAATGGGCACTCACAGAAGCGCCATGAAACTAGCCATTCAGCTTATTCTCCCAAACAGAGAGTCAACATCTTGAACAGAGAAATGAGACCTCAGTGTGGCAGAAGCCCTCACACACCCATTCTCTTTAAAAAAAAAAAAAACTTCAGGAGTACAGTAAGCTATTCATTAAGGAGGAAGTACAGAAAAGAGTTCAGAGTCATCCTCAGCCTGTGTACAGAGTACACAGCCATCTGGCTACATGCAACTCTGTCTTTGGGTGGGTGGGTGGATAGATGGATGGATGGATGGATGGATGGATGGATGGATGGATGGATGGATGGATGGGTGGGTGGGTGGGTGGAGCTACGTACTTTCTTGGTGTTAAAGATAAAAATATATGACCACTGAGTGATCACACACCTTTAATCCCAGCCCTCAGGAAGCAGAGGCAGGCAGACCTCTGTGACCAGCCTGGTCTGCAGAATGAGTCCCAGGTCAGCCAAAGCTACACAAAGAAATCCTGCCTTGCAAAACCACACATGGTAGGTAGGTAGGTAGGTAGGTAGGTAGGTAGGTAGGTAGGTAGGTAGGTAAGTGATCAAGTAAGTAAAAAATAAATAACAATATATGAAGAAACACTTCCAATCAACCTATGCTGAAAATTCATTTTAAAAGGTGACTAACAGGAAGGTCACTTTTAAAGCTATTTACAAATAGGTCTTCAATCATATGTGCTTTATAAAAAATATAACCATAGTGGTTAGATTTATTTATTACATTATGACACAAAAGTTTAGGTAAACTGGATCTCAATTTTTTGTCAAAAAGTTTACAGGAGAACAAATAAAGACCTCTGGTGATATAGTTAGCTTAGTCTTTAAAAACTGTAAAGAGTGATAAAAAGCTTAAAAAATTAATAGTCACTAAATTTTTTGAAGGTATTTAAGATAATTGCCAGGCGGTAATGGCACACACCTTTAATCCCAGCACTCGGGAAGCAGAGGCAGGCGGATCTCTCTGAGTTTGAGGACATCCTGGTCTACACAGCGAGTTTCAGGACAATCTCCAAAGTAATACAGAGATACCCTGCCTCGAAAAACCAAAAAAAAAAAAAAAAAGGAAAGAAAGAACGAAAGAAAGGAAGGAAGGAAGGAAGGAAGGAAAGAAGGAAGGAAGGAAGGAAGGAAGGAAGGAAGGAAGGAAGGAAGGAAGGAAGGAAGGAAGAAAAGTCACATAATTGAGACAGCAAAACCAAAAGTATTAGCCGGGCGTTGGTGGCGCACGCCTTTAATCCCAGCACTTGGGAGGCAGAGGCAGGTGGATCTCTGTGAGTTCGAAGCCAGCCTGGTCTAAAAAGCGAGTTCCAGGACAGCCTCCAAAGCCACAGAGAAACCCTGTCTCGAAAAACCAAAAAAAAAAAAAAAAAAACCAAAGTATTTCCTTCATAGTTACCAGACCTCTCATAAAAATGATCTACAACTTAAACCTCTACTGCTTGCATGGGATTTGGAGAAAGGACAATGCCAAGGCCCCTATCACTAGAAGGCAGGTGAAGCTCACCCTCAAGGGTAGCTCAACCGCCCCCAGCTGAGCACAGGCCTGTGAGTGCTCGATGCTGCATGCATGTGAAAACAGACAGCAAGTGTGCCATCTTTCCATTTGTGGAACTCCACTCTGTCCAAACAACAACTAACTCTTCACATGTCAAACTCTTGTTTTCCATTTGTGGAACTCCACTCTGTCCAGACAACAGCTAACTCTTCACATGTCAAACTCTTGGTTTCCATTTGTGGAACTCCCCTCTGTCCAAACAACTAACTCTTCACATGTCAAACTCTTGGTTTCCATTTGTGGAACTCCACTCTGTCCAGACAACAACTAACTCTTCACATGTCAAACTCTTGGTTTCCATTTGTGGAACTCCCCTCTGTCCAAACAACTAACTCTTCACATGTCAAACTCTTGTTTTCCATTTGTGGAACTCCACTCTGTCCAGACAACAGCTAACTCTTCACATGTCAAACTCTTGGTTTCCATTTGTGGAACTCCACTCTGTCCAGACAACAACTAACTCTTCACATGTCAAACTCTTGGTTTCCATTTGTGGAACTCCACTCTGTCCAGACAACAACTAACTCTTCACATGTCAAACTCTTGGTTTCCATTTGTGGAACTCCACTCTGTCCAGACAACAACTAACTCTTCACATGTCAAATTCTTGCTTGATTGATCCTCACAGTTGTACCTTGGTTTACACTGATGTAGCGAACACAGAATCTTCTGGCAGTGCAACTCCAAAGTTGTGCTTGTCCAAACCTGCTTCCAGTGAGAAGTAGACACCTAACCTTTACAATCACTTTATTTAATCAGCCATATGGTACAGAGAGGTGATCAGCTCCTACAGCTATTATCACCAGGTAAAACCATTTGTGGTTCTGACTTCACTTTGGAAAGCATATGTACATTTTTGAATAAAATTACACAGAAAGATGAAAAGCTGCTAATAAAAAACAAACCTTTAAAACTTGGTGAGGTGCTAGGCTTGGTGGCATACACATTTAATCCCAGCTCTCAGGAGGCAGAAGCAGGTGACTCTCTCTGAGTTTGAGGTCACTCTGATATACACAGGGAGTTCCAGACTAACCAGGGCTGTAGAGTGAAGCAGAATCCCAACCTGAACACCTCTTCCCCCTCCCCTGTGGGAGAGGGGGTAGATTCCTGGAAACTTCAGGGTTAACAGCACTTGCCTAAGATAGGGAAAATCCTCGATTTAATCTCTACCCCACCAAAAAAATTAGTAACACACACACACACACACGGGGGCCGGGGGGGGGGGGACAGAGAGAGAGAAGTCTAACTTTCTTGTATCAACACAATGAAACAAACTTAACTACTGAATATTTACAGATAGCTTTTTTTTTTAAGATTCATAAATGGTTTCTCCAGGATGAATGTTATGTGAGTAGTTTTAGTATGTTACTACATTTACTTAGAAAAAAAGGATAATGTTGTAAGCAAGATTTTACCAGCTAGGTAAGAGGTGGGATACCTGACTAGCACCAATCCTCAAATCCAACATATGTTTTACATTCAACCTTCTCAAATCAGCTTGAATGATATCCAAGTGGAGTAATCCTAAAATAGTTTCTATGACCTAGAGAAATAATAGAAATATAAAAGACAGAAAAAATTGTGTGGAAAAACGATCCTGAGTTCCTCATCCTTACTCTACAACATTTAGAAACCAAGAAAGATAAATCTGGGACTAGATATTAACAGACCCCATAATAAAAGTTTATGAAAATGTTTGTCTTTAGGTCTAGTTTCAAGAACACAGGGAAATACTCCTCAAGAGGAAAAGCACAAGCAAATCCAGAGATGAGCTTGTGATTACAACTGAGATCTTGTCTTTAAAAAGTAAAAACGTTTTTTTAACTTGAGAAGATTTATAGAACACATCATAATTTATTCCTTGAGTGATTTGTTAAAAATTACATGCTACAGAGAAGTTTAACTTCCACACAGTTGGCTTACATCTTTAAAATTGTAGGTGTACATTTTCTGGGATACTTTAATAGCTTCCTTAAATGATAGGTCAGAGGACACTGATGACGTATGTAAATATTTGGAACCAGGAATTCTAACTAACAATTTCCCTTTGTAGACTGTTATAAAATTTTAAGTAAATAATGTTGAATCCTGGATACAAATGTGAACACAAAATGCAGAAATATTTAAATTACAGTAAATTGAGAAAGTGCTTTTTTTTTAATACCCAGGAATTTGTCTCCAAAAGCAAACCAAGTAAATTATTTTGAATGTTCTCCAAAGAAACACAACTTGATCTGAACATGAAAAGCACACAGCCTGCAGAAAGCAGGGTAACCGACGCTAAAAGGCCAACCTCCTACTGACCTCCAGACCAGAAAGACGCTACTTTACAGAGCGACAAGAACTTCCCAGGTGTCACTAAGTTTTGAGATTTCCTTGGGCTTTAATCCTGGGTACAATGGGATTCCGCGCACCCTTCTAAGAGACAGAGGAAAAAGGCACAGTCACAACCTGAGAGGGATCCAGGAGCTTCCCTGGGAAAGGAATCCTAATGCAAGTCCCACACTGTGACACAGCATGATAGTCAGGATTGAAAATGATACTTTGGAGTTGTTTAAGGTCACTAGGTGGTAATGATTGTTCAGCAAAAACAGGGAACAGATACACTGCTGCCTCCCAACTCAAATAATTGAGGAGAAAGCACCCAGCCTAATATGCAGAATGTCCCAACAAATTTCAGCATCATCCCTTGTTTCTTCCATTCAACTCTTGCAGTACATGCAGAAAAGCCAGAGAGTTTACTATCACAAGGTCAAAGACAAGGTTAGAATCCATAGGCTGTCTGTATAGCATACTCCAATCTTGATCCAAGAAAACAATGGGAGTCAAGCACAAATTAAACATCTAACTATCTGTATTTCCACTCTAATAAGTCATACGTATTTAGATATTCCAAATTATCACTTTCATTTAAATTCACCTTTCAGGTTGTTTTTTCTTTTTCTATCCATTAAGAAAAAAATATTTATAACAGCCAAGTTGTAGCAGCAACATAACTGCCCAAAGATGAGCAGATGAATATGTGTGATGAATGTACATGTAACACAGTATTCAGTCTTAAAAAGAGAATTCTGACACATAGGTCATCTCTGAAAACATGTTACCTGAAGCACACCAACCCCAAAGAAATGCCGGATACAAGGAAACTATAATAAACAAATCCATAGAAACAAAGTAAATAGAATGGTACTCATGTTGGGTGATGAAGTTACAGTTTGCTGGGTATGAAGTTCCAGTTTTTCAAACTGAAGAGCAGTAGATGTAAGTGACAATCAGGATACATTTACTTAGCAGCACTAGAGAGCTCAAAATGAGTAAGAGGTTATCTGTTATGTCATGCGCACTTGATCACAATAACATTTTAGGACACAGATACTCACTGTGCAGGTCAGAGATTTGAAAGTTCTGCACACCAGTTCCTATGAGAAGTCAGATCTCTGTCGCACCCACTGCAATAATGCTGACCTTGAGGCTCAGCACCAGGCAAGTCAGACGCTGCCAATAAAGGGAATCCCAACTACTGCTTCCATTCAGCAGTGATCACTAAAAGGACAATACAGATGAGCATCCACTGCCTGAGGATGATAGACACACCTGAGAAGTGTTTCCCACTACAACACATTCAAAAAAGGAAAATCGAACATTATTCATCTGTTTATTTCACAATACTTACTTTCTTCATTGTGCCTCACAGAGAATTGGTACAGGAAACACTATTTTTTTTACATAATTCATTATTTTTATTGTTGCTCTTGTTAGCAGCCTAAACAAATCCCTTATTTAGAAAAACATGTACATGTTAAGTTTGAAAATAATTTTTGTTGTTTTCTTTTTTACTTTTGTTATTTTCAAGTGGCTTATTCCTACTTCTCTGCCTGTAGAGACACAATCTAAGCCCATCATGTGCACCCAAAATGCCAATTTTACACCATCATATAGTGCATTAAATAATTCAGCTTTTTGCACTGCTTTTTTTTAAAGAAAATTATCTGATTTTTAAAACTAGTATCATAAATGTAAGCCTAACAGCATTGTAATCTTAACTGGAGAATATAAAAATAGGCTCCTAAAATCTTTGTGCTTAGAGTATTTTTAATATCCAGTCCAAATGCCAGGAATTTTCTCAAACATATTCCCCAACACCTGGCCAAGGGCTAGACTGCTGACCAGACAGTGCAGATGCACTTGGGTACTACCAGTCATCACAACACAGAGAACAGACCTCAAGTCAGGCCCAGACATTACATTAATACACCTGCTGAGGTATTTGTTTTGGTTGATAGGCTGGTTGCTTCGTTGGCTGCTTCTTTTGAGGCATGGTCTCACTACATAGTCCTGGCTTGCCTAGAGCTCACTGTGTAAACCAGGCCTCCTAGAACTTCAGAGACTCCTGAGTGCTGGAATTAAAAGTGTGCACCACCACCACTGTCACAACTTTTAAATTTACTCCTTTTTATGCCCTTAAGGAATATTTTGAGCACACTATACTCAGGGAGTCTAAAATAATAGAGAGCATGTTGAGTTCATTCAGCACTTCATTATCAAGAGCACCAGGAACATGGGCAGAGAGCAGGGAACCCAGGGAAACTGAGCCACTCTTCACCCACTCATCAGTGCTCCCATTCGGGAACAGAGCACCCAACTAAATACTGCATGATGAATTAATCACAAAACTGGCCTCTTGGTTCAGATTTGACCCAAACCAGAACCACGTGGCTGGGAATGTCAGCATCTAAGTATAAAAGAGTGGGATGCGGGGATGAATCAAAGAGCTGCTCTCCTCATAGGAACAGGCTCCAAGTGCAAAATGGAGGCGTGGGGGCGGCTGGGGAGAAAGAACAGCATCAGCATTAGCTCATCAAATTCACCCCTGTTCAAAGAGAACCCTCAGGGACACGGTCTCTGGCAGACTCTGTCCAGCACCATGAGAAGAAGCACACCAGGCTGGAGCATCTAACACGTGCACAAGAGGTCCCTGGTGTGTGGCATCTGTGTATCCAGAGACTAGAGGTTATGTAACAAAGACACAAAATAAAGAGAGGTCAGGAGATAGGAAAAAGACAGCAGTCAGTCAGTAGCTGTGTGGCTCTTCCTCACAAGGGAAGTTCACTGTAGTTACGTGGAAACAGCCACAAGAAGACAAAAATAAGTAAGTAAGTTGAATGCAGCATGCATAAGAACAGAGACTGGGCTCTGTGTGTGGGAATGTATTCTCGTGTACATGCATGTGTTGAGGGTGCACATGGGTGTCAGTATGAAAGCACATGTGCGTGTGTGTGCAGAGTCGGGAAGACAATCTCAGGTGGCATCTGCCAAAGGAGGTCAACTGTCCACCTTCTTTGAGACAGACATGGTGTCTCACTGGCCTGAAGCTCAATTAGGCTAGACTAGCCAGTGAGTCCAAGGAGTCATCTGTCTCCATCTCTCCAGGGCTGCAATGGCAAGTCCTCATGTTTTCAGGGTAGAAAAAAACACTTTACTGGCTCAGCTGTCCCTTAGCCACCCCTACCAACATTGCCACTTTCTGCTAATGTTATGTATCAAAACAATACTTAGAATTAAACTAAATAAATAAATGGCACAGTGGAAGACCGCACCCATCTCCAACAAACATCCCAGTATGCCATGCAACTCCAGAGCATATCAAGAAGCAAGTTTGGAAGGGATTTTGTTCTCCAAAACAATAAAGTCAGATTACATTCATGGATTCTTCATTATTCTCCTGGAAGGCTTCAAATATCAGTGGCTATGCTTACATATATGTGATTGCTACTCTGATTTCAAACACTAACTCAAAAAATAAATACTCTAATATATGAAGACATATATTGTTAAACCACGAAGAAATATTAACACATGAAAATCACAGTGGTTACAGGGAAAATGAAAAGGTGAGCTTAAGGGAAGTACATGTAGGTTCCATGGAAGTAAATATCCCACTACCTAAGTGGATATTGGATAATGTGTTAACTTATTATTTCTCCCTAAGCTAAATGTGAATATAATATGTACAACCACTATACACACACACACACACACACACAATCACAATCACAATAAAAGATTGTAATTAATACATATTAGCCCAATGTGAAAACACTATAAAGCGCTTTCTAATATTGTCTGTTCTTTTCTAGTAACTAAAAGTCTGGACAGGATGACTGGCCAAGACATGGTCCATCAACACCACTTCGCCTCTAAGCTCTGGGCAATGAACTCAAACATACCAAAAGAAACTTTCTGATTAGCTCTTTGCAAGGAAGAGGGTGGATGACCTCTCTCTACCTTGCTGCCATGTACTCATCCAGGACACACAGACGCACAGCATCCAGTAGTTATCTCACACAGTGATGGGGCCTAGACAATACACAGTCCCACTTTTAGGACAGTGAGGAAGGTTCCCTGTATCTCTAATACAGGTCAACTATGGAACATTGTTAACTTCCTTGGTACAAGTAAAACTTAAAATACCATATTAAACCTATGATACAACAGTGTCTCTGTCCTATGCAACCAAACGAATCCAGAGAGTAAAGAATGAGCAAATGAACAACAGAACTCATTGACTGTTCACTGTCTGCAAAGCAAAGTGCTCTACAATTCTTTATAGTTTTATTCCCAGGAACTCCTCCATATTTCAGAGAACAGTGACACTGTACCTGGTAAAACAAAGTTCCTGAAATCCTGTTACTTGCATGAAACTGGGCAAACCTGGATTCCAACCTGAGCTCAAAGAGGCCACATTCCCGAGTCTTTCCACATTACGTTCCGACTGTACATGTATCGTGTATACTTCGACAAAACTAACAAGAGGATTTTAATCTCAAGGGCCTAGAAGTCAATAAACACTAAAAATACAAATATACCAAAAGCCTGGAGGATAGTAGAAAATGAATGATCACTGATACCATGTTTGTTAGGGTATTTATCCAAGTACACGCTTGTATGTGTGTGTGCCTAACTGTCTGTCTGTCTGTCTACACATGTGTTCACATGTACACATGCACATATGTTCATGTAGGAACCAGATGTCTCCTCAATCACACTCCACCTTGTTCTTGGAGTCAGGATCTTTTACTAAGCCTGGAGATAGCTATTTCTGTACAATGGCCGACCTATGAACTCCAGGGATTGTTTTGTCTCCACTTGCCCAACACTGGGATTGTAGATGTCTATGCTCGGATTTCACATGGATGCTGGGGATGCAAACTTGCTTTCACGGCAGGCACTTTACAGACTGAACCATCTCCCAGCCCTTATTATGCAACAATTTAAACAAGATAGTTTAAAACCCACAGTTACGAGATTTAAAATTATTTCAGATACAACCTGGTTTCAGAGTATGAAAGCTGTCCTTTCAAGAACTGTGATGCTAACTGATGACTGCTGTTTGTTAAATATCATTTATCACACCCATGCAGGAAGATCCTGCTACAGATCCCCAGTTGACTTCTGACACAGCACATGCCTGTGCAATTCCAAAACATGGACAGAAATGTACCAGGCCAATTAGTTCTTAGCACTTATGAATACACTGTCATCTGTGTACAATTTTCCCATTAGATACTGGGAGACACAGCACTGCTACTGATAAGACAGTCCTGCTCCACTGAACTGCCACACCTATATCTCTGCCTTCCCAGCCAGGCTATCACCTGGTTCTCTCCTCTTTAAGTTTAGAGGGTACCTTCTTTTGGAAAGAACAGGCTCATGAAGACCCACGGAAGCAACAGTGAAGCTGTTCTGCTCCTCTAACTCATCTCCCAGTCTTCCCTAGATTCCCCTCCGTCCACCTGTCCATGATGTGAGGTATGGATGCTGTCCTTTCCTCTATGGAACCTAGCCAGACCCAGCTCTCACCACACTCTACCAACTGCCAGGATTATTCTAGAAGGTGCCTGAGCACAGCAAAGCACAGGAGATCTGTAGAGGTGCTAAAGCGCTCTTTGAACATTAAATTTACTATCGCTGAAACCCACAGCTTGTCTTCACACAGTGCTGCATGGAACCAGGACATGTCATTCTTAAATAGATATTCTGCATTTAAATGTAGGACTTTACATTGACTCCTTTGCTTTGAGAAAAATTACTAATTTTAAATCATGATGACCACCTACCTACTCTATGATCTATTCCTCCCAATTTTCTGTCACCAAAATTTCAATACACTTGCCTTTTGTCTTTAATTCAGATACTAGACAGGGGAGGAGTGGAGGGACAGGAGGACTGTCTACTAAAGACAATGCAAAGTTAGGTAAATCTCAAAGCTAAGTATTATTTGGTTTTAGATAAGGTAACTTAAATGTAACTTTCCAAGTACAATGCTCTTAACAAAAGTCTCCTCATTCATTTTTACTTAATTAAAATGGGACTTTTTAAAAAAGAGGTAAAAATTACACTTTAATGGACACAGGTGATAGCAAAATTGTTCTGTCTGAGAGAAACAAGTTCCCAGCCTCAGCATCTCACACTGTATATGCCGAGCTCCCAGTTGCCTTCCACAAACAACACAGCAATGTAGACGTTACAGAAATACAGTTGCAATTCACCTGGCAGTTTGATGCAGCATACTCGCACATGACAACACATTGATTTTACTTCTACCTCCATGCAGACATCTATGTAAAGAAATCCATTAGGCAGACAGTTCTCATCTCTATTGACTGACAGAGTGACAATTGAATACTTTTCACCTTCCAATGTGACTGACAGTTAGACACTTAAACAAGCCTTCAAGTTGCAATAATAGTATGAAACACTTTCAATTACCTGAATCAAACAAATCCATGATCCCACTGGCTGAATGCATTTTTCTGTCTGCTGCTATGCCTGGCTTGGTTTACACTATTATTTGGATAATTTTGTTCCCCGTACAAGAATGTTTTTCTCAAAGAATAAACTCATTTTATAAATGATGATATATTTTTTAAATGTTAGAGGTTTCTATAAACACTTAAAACACAGATAAATATACCAGCCTAGGCAAAACCTACTTATTTCCTTGTGCTTATAAAACCTACTCCTGTATTCTGCAAGCATTTTAGAAAACATCCAGCTTTTGTACTATAATGTACCTTTTACATGAAGATTTTGTGAATGTAAGTGGTGGCATAATCATAAACTATTAAAATACAAAAATACTTATAACATTATAACTTTATATTCCTAGTCTTAAAGATCTCATCACTCGGCTAGAAAGCTGGAATAAATTTAACAATTGTAGTAAAGCCCTTTCTTAATTGCAACATAAATGTGTATTTTCATTAAGGACAATAACTAAAACATGAGAATAGCGAAGGGGATCGTGCAGACTGGAAGAAATCCGTGCTGGAATAAGAACAACGCGGTGACTGGACCACAAAGGCTGCAAAGACTAACAGGCATGTTTGCTTCCTTCCCCCAGTTCATTATCCTGGGGACATGGCCATCTTTGTGACTAAAGCACAGACACTGCAGCGCGGCCGGGCACACAGGCAGGAGCCTGCAGCACTCTTTTCTTCTGCAGCTGCCCAGAAGAGGATCCAGTCCATCCAAGGGCACACAGGCAGGAGCGGAGCAAGCACACAGGCAGGAGGATGCCACACTCTCACATGCACCCACCAAGAAGAGGACCCAGGGCATCAAGAACTCCTCAAGAACCTATGACCATCACGAGGAATTTTGAAGCAAAATTTGCCAAGGCATTTTTAAGAGCTAAAAGTAACCTGAGAAGTAAAAGAGACCTAACAATTATTTTTCATGCCATTTTTCCTAAATACTTACCTTGGTCACGACAAAGCATGCACCAGCTTTGGATAGTAAATAAAAAATTTTCAAAGTCAGTTTTGTTTGTGCTATGAAAATGAAGGCACACAGCAAACTGAAACAACTTCAACCTTACAAATCTGCTCCAACTTTTCAAACTAAGCAGCTTAAAAATTATGCTTTTGAGAAACATAGGTAACATGCAAATGTAGAAACACCTAAAATGCAAACAGCTATAGTTAACATTAAAAACTACGTGTCTCCATATTTGTCATTTCCATTAAAACACAAAACCTGATGAGTGGTTTGGGACAGCATATAAAAGAATAAGAACAATATTACTGATTACTGTATTAAATACAGCACTCCTGATTATTGTGTTAGAAATGTCTTGGCCTTTCTTCCTAAAGTCAGGCTACTAAGCTAGAGCCCTTTAGAAGTCAATACTATTTGAAAGTGCCAATACAGAATTTACTGTGTGCACAACATAAAATGACTCTGTGTGAAAAGACTGGCTGTTGCAGGCTATACAGCAATTGATTTTCTGAAAAGGAATGCCGCCTGTATTTAACCTAACAGTGTAACCCTGTTGTACTACATGGAAAAGGATCATGCATATTGATTTCTTTATTACAATTCTTCTTGTGATCAGTAAACACTCAGAAAACATTCTGTCTCAAAGAAAATCATTTTGTAAAAATGTCCTACGTCTATCCTGGATTTTCACGTGACTTCTATGGCACATGTTTTTAGCAGATGACAGTACAGTCACTTGAGTTTTAACATGACTTTCTGAAGTCTCTCAAAGTAACACACATCATTTGTAAATCTACACTAGTTACTGGATCCATCATTCTATTAATTATAAAAAAAATTTAAATAGGTTATGTGAATGTTCCACATTCAGAGAGACTTAAAAAAGAGTCACTGCCCTGTCAACCTGGCTTCTTTATGACTACATCAGTGCGCTTGTAATCGTCCCTGATGACATCTGAGGGGTCACTGCTTGTGTGCCAAGAGAACACGTGAAGACTTATGGACTCAAAACCTAACAGTAACAGAACGTGAATGTTATATTGCTTTCTGTGAGGACAATTAAACTTCTAAGTCTGTTAATATGGAGTTTCTAGAATCGATGTGAGCAATTACAAAAAACAGCGACAGAAATGTTCTGTGAGGCATGATTACGCTAAGGTCACTAGGTATTATTTGGAGTCAGTTTAGTTTATCACATTACCACATGACAGGACAGGAGGCAAAAATTATAAATTCCTTCCCTAAATCTGTCCTTTTCTGATCTAGATGGATGAAGAATAATTAACTCTTAATTATTCAGATGACTTCAAGGCAGTTTTAGGATTCAGTAAAGATTGCAGTCATTTTAACCAAGGAAAGCAGTCTCCCATCATTTATCAAATCTTGCAACTTGACCAATGATGAATAAAAAAATCTATGTTTACCCACAGCCCTAACTGCTACCTTAGAGGTTGTTAAGCAACAAATTTCTTTAAACTCTACCATATGCAAATCATCAGACGCAATTTGCATTTTAAAGTATTTAACTCTACATATTTATTGGATTTTGAGGCCATGCTGATCATTGATTTATGTGCTTCTGGCAATCATATTTCCATATTTGTATGATTTTGATGACAGTAATAATTCAAATATGCAGAAAGTTGTTCTTTGAACAATATCTTTAATTACTACCTCAAAGCATCATTGTTTTGCCTGCTGTCCTGACAAAAGGGGTTTGAAATAAGAAATGGCATAATAATCCAAAACACACAGAAATATATTTGTCATGTTCTGTACACTACCAATGCACAGGATTGACTTTTCACATTAGCCAACCCTTAACCTCAAAAAGGCTGCAAAGCTCAGTACACTTGTACCTAAACACTTTTATTAATAGTGACATACTTTCACGACAAATTCAATAACAGTTCAGAACATTTCTGTTCAAAATGCAAACCCTGACTCATTTACTTTGCCACTAACTCTAAAAATTTTTTGCAGTGTCTTCTCATTGGAGCAGACACAAATCATGTACTTGCTTCTGAAAACCATCAAGGGGTGTCATCATGAAAGAGACACAAAGGCTTCATCTACTTAAGAGACAAGCAGATGAAACCACTGTCAGGGTAATTTTAAGAGGATTCAACCTTTTATAATATTTTACAATAAATATTCAGACATCTACAATTATAGCTAAACATGAACAATTCCACAATTAAATATAAACATAAGTTTTACCCCATAATTATTATCAATTTCAGAAATTCATATTTTACATAAGTTGATTTGATAATAACTAACACTCTATAAGATTTATAATCATTTTCAAATATCAAAATGAGATTACCGTATCAAACAAAAGAATTTTAAGGATAAAATGAAAGCTATTAAAATATATTCTTTAAAAAATAAAAATGCAAAGTACAATGATACATTAACATATTGGAAAATCAGAAAACAGGGCCAGAGCACACCAGCACCAAGTTCTTATTTCAAAAACCCACACTTTCTAATTTCAAGGGAATGAAAACTAGCGAAGAGATACTAACATGGTCAAGTCCCTCAAATACATACATGGGAAGATAAAAATCTATTGACTATATAATATACTCTACTCATTCTGAAGAGCAGAGGCACATGTGGTGTTTTAAACATCTACATATTTTTACAATAATAGTTGTTCTTTAGAGAAAGCTAAAATATTTATTTATAGGTGCTTCAGTCAAAATCAGTGACTATCATAAATAAATAAACTTCTACTGTTGATTATAACATTCCAGCACAGAATCATGTAATATAAATGTTAAATCAGTTACTCTTAGTATATTTTAACTGGGAAGGTACATGTCAGAGATATTCATAACTTCAAGAGTTTTTCTAATTAAAACACAAATAGGTTGTAATAGGTATTATGATCATTTTTACACACATCATTTTGATAATCAATGGGGCATTTTCCTTTACTGTATTTTAAATTCAATTCAGTATCCTTCTAGACAGTAACACTGTATCTAAGAGTCCATTATTCATCAAAACTGTAAAACATTGCCATCATCTAAGTATGTAAATAGCAGTTAGGAAAATATTAGACGTTTTCTAGGCAGATTTTTAAAAACTAAAAATAAATTGCTGCTCATATGGCAGTGATTTGCAACCATAGTGGGAGGGATGGCTTAGCCATAATTTAGGTTTCACACAAAGAGAAGAAAGAAAGGGAAAGGAAGGAAGGGAAGGGAAGAGAAAGCAAAAGGAAAAAAAGAAGGAAGATGGATCACAACAGAGGAAAGGAAAGAAAAGAGATCCAAAAGGGAAGGCAAGGAAGACTTGGGGAGGAAGTCTAGGGACACTCCTTGACTCCCCCAAGTGGTCAACAGGAGACAGCGCAGCAGGCTCCCCGGGGTGGCTGGATAGTATTTTTGGAAGGCTGCCACAGTGGTTTAAGAAATGATTCAAGACAAAGCCCAGGAAAGGAAGCCCTTAACCAGCAAAGGTGCAAGAGGCTGGTGCAAAGCCAGCTAGTGGACTCTCCGCTCTTGTGTGCCCAGCTGAGCAGGGACCATAGCAAAGATCAAAGAGGCAGGAAAACTCATACATGAACACCTGTGCAAGATGCCACATATAAGGGGACTAATGATTAAGTAACAAGGTTACCAAATCAGATCTGTTCATGGCACTTCCCCCTTTCCCTCCACAATAAAGTGAGCGAAAAAACAGAAAATCGCATAGAAATATATGTGTATCAGGCTACTAACATTTAAAAAAAAGCAGAAAAGTCAACAGTAAAACAACCTAATTTCAAAGAGAAAAGGCTCTGGTGTAGATTACATATGTCATACAAAAATTCTGCTGTAATTTTTTCATATAATTACATACAAAAAAAGTTTACCCTCAATTCACAGCTTTCACAAGCCTGACTGGATTGAGAAAGTACTTTCCACTGCAATTATCAGCAACTCAGGAAATAGAGGGGCAAACGCAATTTTAAGTGCCTAGTTAAGCACTAGGCTGAAGAAGTTACTATACAGTGCTACAAGAAAATGACACCCACAAACTTAACAGAAAAATAAACCACATCTGAAGCAAGACTATCATTGCAATCCAACTTCAAATTAATAAAAAGGAATATTCAAAATAGTAAAATTTAAAGTATTAAATTAAAGGCTAAATGGCAAGATATAAATTGCCTCAGACTATATACCTATCAAAGTATGGAAATTATATTCCTGTTATCTAGTTATATACACATCTAAGTACGAAAATCATATTGCTGTTAGTAATCTCAACATTACTCAACCACCTTCCTCACCTGGCCATCTCTGTCACCCAATTCTCTACTTCCCTTTCTATGGGTCATTAGGGTGCTAAGGGGACTCATTACAGCCTGTCTCCACCCTCTCCCCTAATTGCCCTCCAGGCACCATCCTTGTAATCACTGAAATGTTCTCAGCTCAGCCAGGTGCTCCCCAGGGCATCTCATATATCTCCATGTTTGGAATCAAAGTATACACTCAGGATAGGATGTCCAAGTTCATGATGCCAGAGGGGACAGAACTAATACTGTTTGCATTATTAAAATCTATGTCTTTGATCCTTTTGTAAACTTAAATTGCATGGTCTCAGGGTAGGGTCAAATATCCTTTATCTTTAAGGATGTCCATTATGAGAATTATTCTTGTATGTGTACAAATGTAAGCACACCTATGAACAGTAACATACCCCCAAATTAATGATATGCCAAAAAACTTACATTACTATAAAATTTGAATGCTTCTCAGAAAAACGAATTAGCTATTTTTATAAGACATTACCTAACTGAAGAAGTGGCTATTAACTATTTGATTCAAAAGACCCATCTAAATAGTCCAAACATCCATGCACAAATGTGTGGATAAAAACTGCTAGAACATAGTTATAATTATGGTCCATTTCTAAATCTACTTCAATTATATGATAAATATATACACCATCAATAAAATATGTAAAATAAATTTGTTTTCAAGAATAATGCAAAATTGATATAGGAATTCTAAATGTTACCAGATTCTAAAGCTTCAGAATTGCTCCATAGTTTGTACACCAGTAAAGTCCTACTACTAATAATATAAACAATTGCCGCCAGCCACAGAAGCTGGCAACTGATTAAAAAAGGACCTAAAACCACAGCCTTACAATACTATGCAACATTGACCTTTCTATTTGTACAATGAAACCAGAAAGCTGAATCTTCAAGTACTTGACTAAACTGATACCTGCAAGACATAAAAAATTAATTTATTTTTACATGTATGAAGGCATACATGCATGAAGACACACACATGCACATACCCCCAAATAAAGAAAACATGCTATAGGAAGAGAGACATGTGTCTGCTCACTGACAAAAACATTTCTGTAGCTAAAACACACAGAGACACTATAAATTCATGATCACTTGCTCAGGTATCTGCAGTGGTGTTTATGGATGAGGATGAAAAGTCAATGTAACACTTATCAACCCGACGCGCTACGTATTAAGCTATTTTACAGTCTAGTAGACAGGTAAGTGGCTGACTATTACCTGGCAGATATTAAATAATTCAGAACCTAATAAATGGTTTTTGTAATAGTAAGTTTGTATTTCTATTATTTTAACTCCTAAAATATGTACGTACAAATTAAAATTAGCATTGATAATATAAATATATGAAAATAAAATGATAAATATAGATATGACTTCTTTAGCATATATGTATGTGTATGGACCACATGAAATAGTGTTAGTAAATGCCAGAAAACTGAACCAAGGAGTGAGAGAAGATTCACGGTGCTTCCAACTTAAAAACAAAATAACAGAAGACAAGTGAATTAAAGGAAGTAGTGCATAAATTTTAAGGAATCATAAATTTTTTACATAATTCAATGAATATTCTTTACATAAAACTCTGAAAAGTAATTGAGCACGTGGTAAAATAAGTAATGTCATTACCACATACTAATCAAAGAGGGGAAAGTTAAAATCCCACTTTTAAGTCACTTTTAAAAGCTACTTACTAAAAAATAACAATGCTAGATGACAAAGCAAATAAAGTAAGAAAAATGCACAGGGCACTAATTTTCACTAATTCAACCTTACTGTAAAAAAAATCTATTACAAGTTCAATTTGGTAGTGAACTGTAGCCATCTACTGGAAATGAACAGTTAAAGCAAATGTTAACTTCATCTTCTGACTAAGAAACCAGAATTCTTTGTGCTTAATAAAGCGGGCCAGAAAAAAAATGAATAATCCCTAGGCAACATAAACGTCATTACATCAGTCTTACAGTCACAAACACATAAAGGTATACAATATTTTTGTGTTTTGTTTCTTTTCAGAAAAGAGCCTCTCTATGTAGCCTAACCTGCCTTTGAACTTGTGGTCCTTTGGCCCAGTCTCCAGAATGCTGGGATCATAGGTGCCTGCTATCATTTCAGTTCAATTGCCATTTACAGTGTCACTATTGATTCAGAACTTTCAGCATAAAAAAACTTTCTTGGTCATTCTATTTTTCTTTGTATTCTTTGCAGGTCAACAAATTCCAAAATGACTATTAAAAATTCCAAGTCAGCCGGGCATTGGCGGTGCACGCCTTTAATCCCAGCACTCGGGAGGCAGAGGCAGGCGGATCTCTGTGAGTTCGAGACCAGCCTGGTCTACAAAGCTAGTTCCAGGACAGCCTCCAAAGCCACAGAGAAACCCTGCCTCGAAAAAAAAAAAAAAATTCCAAGTCAAATTACCCAACAAGCATTTGTGGCTACCAAATTCAAAAATATATCGAAGTTATAGTTTTGTACTATTGTACTTAACCTGCCACTCAAAGATTCTTTACAGAAATGAAGTCCTAAGTTTTAATTGGAAAGACATCTGGTCAAAACATTTCCTTTATTTCTCCATTAGAAAGAACATTTAAAACAATAGTTTGATTGAAATGCCAGAGTTACTGTTATTCGAGCAATGGACAGATTAGATGGACTGTGTCTACTGGAAAATCATCAGATTATTCTTGTTTGGCAAAAAATTAAACTTTTATCTTATATGTTACACTTCCTCAAATACTCCCTTCAATACAAAAGATCAAATAACAAAGTATGTCTACTACAAAATTTTTCAAGTACAGTTGAGCAACACCAGAATTATACACCGAATTCCCAAGAACCAAGATGAGCATTGCAATAGGTGATACAATTCAATTTATTGCTAATGAAGTACTAAGAAGTATTGATACTTAAAATTCAGTAATAGAACACTGGCTAAAATTACAACAGATATAAATTTAATCCAAAGTTTTGTTATAAGCATATTAGTGTACTCATTATAAGAGAAAAAACCAACAGCATAATTCTAATTTTTTCAAGACAAAGCAGTCATTTTAATTCTTTCAACTTTAATTCAACATTTACATAAGTTATCCTAGGTATAGTCAGTATTCACCACTGTAACTCTGAAAATAAACTAGCGCTTAAAATATTAAAGTAATCCATGACTGATGTGAGCATGAACTTTAAGCGTCAGTTTGCAGTATCACTATGTTTAGAAGACACTGCTAAAATGGAAATGAGTCACAGTGTATCAATACATGAGGAGGAAAGTCCTCCTTTCTAAAACACCCTTTGCCAATACTGTGAGTCCAGAGCAGCTTGAAGCCTATGAAAACGAACATTTCACAATACCTCTGAAAATGTACTAATAAGATTCTTGTAACCTTGTGAACCAAAAGACATAAAACGCCTGTTATTTTCCAGATGTCTACGTGCAAGTTACTGTTAGCAGCTTCGGGAGGCACTAGCAGCTTTGATAGCTACAGCATTCGTCTAACTCCAGAGAACACGGAGATTGCGGCTCCTGAGTAACTCTCAGACTGACGCCCCCTGAAAAC
>NW_024429198.1:36929861-37109861 GCF_017639785.1 Mesocricetus auratus
ACCTCACGTTGACATGTGCCACATACAAGCCCTGCCTACAAGGCAGCTCTAGCTCATCAGCCTGACTCCCAGGCCATCATCTCCAACAGTCCCTAGCAGAAAAGCAGTTTCTGACTTGACCATTTCTGGACCTGAGTTTTCTCTATTTGAGGAAGACTTTGCTTTCTGTCTTCAGCCTGAACTCCAGCAAGCACTGGAAATGCTGGTGTTAAGATAGCTATGTAATATGTACCTCCCTCCAAAGCCACAGACAACAGGACTTCAGCCAAGTTCTTAAAACAAGCAATGCTATTCCAATCATCTCTACTTTCGCTAGCTCTTATGTTCTTTAGTTACCTATGTTGAAAATATAGAAGTTTGTCTTATGAATGAATACTCCTCAACTAACTTTAAGACCCAACTTCAGCAGAGCCAGTCTCAGGGAGACTTTTTCTATATTCCTCAATAGTGACGGGTTCCCATTCTACCTCAGTGCCCTAGGAGTGGCTCTTGGGCCATAATCTGTTTTCTCCTTGGGTCTCTGTCCTCTAGGGAGCTTGTGACAACAAGGCCAGTACACAGCCCTGAAACCAAGCCTGCACAAAGTGACTCACAGGGATCTGCTAACGAGGGACATGAAGAATCGGCTGACAGTAAAGTTTCCCTTCCATCTCTTTCTCCAGACCTGTGCTCATACAGTTCCTGAAAAACCAGGATAAGCTCTCAGAGTAAAGAACTTTAGGAGACAGGCAAATAGGAAGAGGGAAGTAGGGAACCAATTCACAAGGGAAACTGGATAAAAAATAAAATAAAATCACAGAATAGGTGAAGAAGGTAGCCAGTGACTCCCTTCCTATATGCTAATGTGATGACTGGGGACAGTCAAAAAGCCTGAACCCCAACATGATTTTAAACCCGAAGATTCACCTTAAAATAGAAATAGAGAGAATTAAGACATTGGAGCATGACTATTTCACTGAAAAAACAAACAAACAAAAACCAGACACTGATACTTTTAACAACATGTAAAAATACTTATTTTCTCTCTGTTTTGTTGTACAGGTTAATCACACTTACTGGCCTTGGAATAAATCCATGAACCAAAATGCAAAAAAAAAAAAAAAAAAATCAACAAAATCTGACCATGCAGAAGGAAAGAGGGGGATGTTGGTGGCAGCAAGCTCTACTGTCATTATGAAGACACACTAGGAATAGGCCTCTCCTTCTACATCAATGTCCTAGCCTTACCCCAACTCTCTCCTGCACTGACAAAACATTTCACTAGAAAACAGACTAGAGTTATGACAATGATGTTTGTTATTTGAATATTAAAATCCAAATCATGCTTAGTTTTCAAACCATAAAGTAAGTTACATATAAAATGTTGAAAATATTGATCATAACTTAAAAAAAGTATTTCAAGGATTTTACCAGCAGAAGGGTAAATGATTAATTTTGGATTAACTGACAGAAAAGAGAGAGTAATCACTGCATGACATTTTTAAATTTCAAAATAGAGGCAAAAATATAGTCAAACTAAAAGCAATAAAATACTATGTAGAAAATGCAAGCAATGTATCTTTTATAATGAATGCCTTACTTTTAATTTAAATCTTTTTACAAAAGTGGGAGATGCAGTACTTTATATTGTTACAGATGAAATGCATTGCCACAGCACAAAACCAACTTTTCTATATAGATTTTTTTAAACCAGAACAACCGGCTAAAACAAATACTTATTTGGACACATCTGTAGATATGATGGGTGCAATTAATTGTTCACTTCAAAATGCAATTCCACGGTACTTTTAATGATTTAGGTATACCCAGCTTTAGTTCTCAGAGCAGACTAAAAATAGTGATTTTAATTTATTCCTGCTGCCTACAATTACCCACAACCATGTATTTTTAAATATTTCCAGCCTATAAAAATTACTAATTTTTGCCACTTGTGTTTATCTGCATTTAGACTTTGATTTGGATAAATTAAGCTCTCAAGTGTTCCTTGCTTTATGAAACTCTGCATGTTGTACACTTCAACACAAATAAATGACTTGTACCATTAGAGGTTTAAATAATGTAATGTATTTCATGCTCAGCCTGGAGCTGGATTCCAATGAAGTTGCTAATGCACGTAATGATTAAGTGTAACTCAAATACTAACTGTGTTGTTGAAAACATGACAGGCAATAATTTGGTCTATTATATTCTGCCATTTAATTGCCTAGTACAGACATTCTCTGACACGTTATGAAGCAATGATTTACAATTATTCAAGCTGCAAAGGTCAGAAAGTGACATTATAATCATCTACATAGAGATCCCTCTAATGCACAAAAACTAGGTAATCACACACACACACACACATACACATACCAGTTTAACTGCATTAATAACTTTCTATTTAAGGTTTCCTAAATCAACTAGAAATAAACATTTCCTAAGAATACTATGCACAATTTAATTTTTTCTGAAATCTTCTCAAAACTCAGAGATGAAATATTTGGAAAATGCTCTTATTCTCTCCTGATTAGCTAAATCACATTTAACTATATAACTAACTCCATATACATCAATCAAGACTTGACACAAGGAAATCTACCAATAAATAACATAGTTACTAATTTACATATACTGGATTTATGCCTCTTAAAAAATGACATACAAAAGGTATCACCATCTCCTAGGTTTATGGAGACCATGGGAGTACTTTAAGTTTTCTGTAAATCTTTATAAGTAGTACTGAAATATAACAAGAACCTAACTTGATCAGTTTTAGCTCATCACCACTTCTAAGCACTTTCTTTTCCCTATTACACAGTCATGGGCAACCACATGGATGTACAATAAATTATCAACAGATGAAGGACAGCAGGGGAAAACGGTAACATCATTTACAGTAAGAATAAAACAAAGAAACGAGGAAGGGTTTGAATACAAGAATATGAAAGTAAGACTGGATAAGCATCTCTTATCACACTGTAAATTTTAACAACAATAGAAAGTAAGTGTGGCTAGCGGGAGGAAGTAGATGTTATGCTATTCCATGCTACAGAAAACAACCTAGATAAAAAACAATGAGACACATACAACAAAGAGCAGGAAAATAATAAGCAGAGAGGGATAATTAGAAGGACGAGCAACCATGGGCCAGGAGGGTCGGCTGCAGAATTTAAGTGTGCCACTGTGTCACTTGTATCAGCCATCTCCCATTTATAAACGGGGATAGCAAACATAAACTAAATAATAAAAGTCATCAAAATCAGCAAGCAAAACCAATGTAAAATGCAGCATTTACCACCAAGCACTGCACAAATACTAACATTCAGAATACAATGCACATTGAATAACTAATTTTATGTGTGGTGTAGAGTGCTGAGAATTGATCTTGGGCCTTGTACATGTTAGACAAGAGTTCTACCACTAAGCTATACCTCCAAACACCACAGTCAGAATTATTAAAAAATTAGCAAAATGTGTAAAACTACTTTGGGGAGTTGAGATCTTTCACATTTGTAACTAAAAGAGAGAGAGAGAAACAGAGGATCATGAATTTAACAAAAAGATGTGTCTGACCTATTTTTTACCCAAGAAGTAGCTAAGTAAAGCTACCAGCTTTGGAGCAGGGCAGCTCCGGTGTTTGCTTTTACCACTCTCAGCACTGGCACACAGCAGCTGACCTCCATGTTAATTATGCAGCAAGAGCAGAGACTCTACAACTCTTCTAATCATACTTAGATGTATGTATAGCAAGAACACTATAAAGAAGATGTACTAGAGCAAGAGATACGGTTCTGGGATGAAAGAGCACTGGCTGCTCTTGCAGAGGACCTGGATTTGATTCCCATCACCCACATGGTGATTTCCAATCATCCATAACTCCAGTTCCAGGAGATCTTCAGCCCTCTTCTAACCTCACAGGCACCAGGGACCAAGAATGCATGTGTTGTACAGACACACGTGCAGGCAAAACACTTGTATACATAAAATAAAATAAGTATTTTTTAAATACAGCAGCGATACAAGTCAACAAACAAAACTCTGTTCTCCTGGAACTAAGAGTAAACAAACAGGTTTACTCTCTATGTGTTTTAAAACATGAACTGTGCAGCAATGTGTTCATAACATGAGTAGATCAATCTTGCCTATGCAGAATGTCAACCCTAAGTCAAAGCCAGACAATGGGAACTAGACTTTCAACTCACTCAGCTTCTCCTGCCAAGGTAATGTAAACTCTGCAACACTGGCAAACATCTTCCAATAGGAAATAAGGAAGAAAATACCTTCAAGTTACTGATCTTGAAGATTTAAAAAAAAAAATTAACATAAGTCCAGATGCAACAATTTTAAAGGCAGTTGTTACATGAAAGTTGACGTGTCAGAATTCTAACCCTGCATCTTAGTGGACACTCTAAAACACAGATCTCATCGATCTACAGTCTACCTACATAAAGACAGTGCAAGCAACCTGCTACAGTAACATCAATAGAACATACCATTTCCACAAATTTTACCATAAGAAAATTAAAGGCTACCGAAAAACTAAGTTCAGTTTCATTATTTCAAAAAAAGGAACCTACATCAATGTTTTACACGTTATTCAACAGGACTATTTGATAAATAACTACTTATAGCCAGATAAGGAAGAGGTCGTTAATAAAATTCCAAAAGACTGAGACGAGGATATTAACTACTGAAGAAAAGAAAACAGTACAGGACCTTCTGTTTGTGACAAAATTATAGAATTAATGTTCCTGAAAGATCACTTTACCTTTTAAAGCATGATTTTGTAAAAGGTAAAATTTATAGCAATTAAAGCTAATGAAGAAATGCAGCATAGCCTGCTTATGTTCAGGAACTAATGGGTCCACTGAGCATTTGTGAGATTATTTAGCCATCAGGGATAATGAATTGACACTGTCAGCAATGTTAATGTACCAATATTCTCCAGTGTCAGTAGAACCAGTCCCTGCTTTTTTGCTTTGCTTTCCATTTAAACTTTTATGTTATTCTCCTATACCTAACACATGAAACAAAGATACACCCATGCCTAACACATGAAACACAGAACCAAGGATACCCCCATACCTGGCATATGAAACAAAGATATACCCATGCCTAAAACATGAAACACAGAACCAAGGATACCCCATACCTAACACACAAAACACAGAAACCACCAAAGATATCTCATACCTAACACATGAAACACAGAACCAAAGATACCCCTTCCTGAACATGAATTCCTAGTTCATTACTGTTCTACTCAACCTCACTAATCAATCCTCCTAGACTCACTGACTTTCTTCACAGCTTCTGGCTTCACTTTAAGGCTATCTACTCCGCTAAAATTACTGTGTAGGACTTTTAAACTGAACTTATTTTTAGAAAGAAAGAGAACTATAATTCCACAGGGGATGAAGTCTAAAGGCTTCCCTAATTTTCAAAGTTAAACACTTAAATCTAAAATGCTTTATCCACATACCCTACACACACACACACACACACACACACACACACACACACTCACACCAATGTGGCTCTCTGTGGCAAACCTAAGATTAAAAACATTCATATTTACTTACATTCTATATATTGCTGATCAAACTGATAAACTACTAATGCAACGTTTCCTCTATCTTCAGTAAGGAATCAGCTAAGGAAAGATACAGTGTTCAAATTATACATTTAGAGCCAATGAATTATAAATTGTTTCTGATGCTATGTAAAACAGGATTCTTTGAAAACGTTGTTTTTTTCTTTCCAATATCTGAGTACCCTAAATTTTAAAACTGGATAAAAAGTATATTTCAACTAACCAAATATGCAATAAACTACTTATTTTTCACAATCAGGAAAGAAACTGCTTATGCTTCCAAATAACACATTTTCACTGGAGTCAGGATCATCTCCTATAACTCAGAGAATAAAAACAGGAAATGAGATGTCTTTTAAAATCACAAGACCTATAGGAATTAAAATGAACCACTTGGGACTTGACCCCGGCAGTGAAACTCAGCAGTAACAAAACTCATTCTCCAACTGATCATGAGTGGCTTCCGGGCAAAGGTTCATCTTCATTTACTTTAGCTGCAAGTCACTGAACCATCAATTTGGCCAGCGAATAAATCACACACCACAGTTGATAAAATTGCTTGCAAAGTTATTTGTAAAACTATCTTAAGGGTCAAAAAACGAAATCGTATCCTGGGAAAATGTATTGTCCAATAAAAAGCAGAACTGCCCCTAAAAGATGTTTCCATGTTTAATGTTTACACGCTCATGTCAACCTGGGGAGCCTTCTCCATAAGCAAAATATATGCATGTTGCATAATTTAACTGAACCTATGAATTGCAGATTTCTTAAGTTTCAAATAAAGTATTTTATATGATGTACTTATTAGTTAAGTTCTCTAGCATAATAACATTAAAATATATTTTAATAAGTAGAGTCTTAAAATCCACCTCTGAATGTCCTATGATACACCATATATGTCATAGCACTTAAAAAACCTTTTAAACATTCCTGCTAAATTAATTAGCTTTACATTAAGGTCCCTCAGTGCTTTCTATGAAATGTAACATACCTGAGTGACAATTAAACACTATGAATGACTCTACAAAGAACCATGAATTGCAAAAGGAAACTAGTTTTAATCACATGACACAAAAGTACATTACACACTATTTTTTTTTCCACATCATCCCTCAAGTGATTGGTAACCAGGCATCTGAAATTAAATCTTTTGTTTTTCCTTACAGAATATGTCTAATTGATCCAAAGAGCCATTAATGTGATTAAAATTAAGGCAGTATAGCAGAAGAAAAAAAAAACATACATATGCACTCCTAAAGCTATATTATCTGGGGCGAGGTGGGGGGGTTGTCTTTAAATGGAATTTATAGTTCTCTCTGGCAATGTGAATGAACATCCTATAATTTAGTCAATTTACAGATTACAGGTTCAAATTGACCTTGTAGCCCATAAAATTGCTCATCTCCAGCACAGGATTAGAAGTAGGAGAAGAGTGTCATAACTGTACTTAAGGAATTTACCATAACAAAGGAAAGGAGGGAACGCGCGCATCATTTTCGCCACTCTTACTCATATCAGTTCTGAATTCTCAAACAATAGACACCCCGCACACAGCTCCCGGTTCCCACAGCAGAGGTGGCTTCAATCTACTCACCCACAGACGTGACACTTGTACTCCCTCATCCCAAGGTGCCTTTTCACATGGTTTCTGGCATCTCCGAGCTGAGCTGTGGCAAAATGGCATATCTTGCACTTGAATGGTTTTGATCCTGAGTAAATTTAACATAAAATAAGATTTAGACTTGAATAACACATTACTAACAGGCTTTTAATTGGGGAGAGTAAACTAAATCTTAAGTTTCAATCTGATAAAGAATTTCATCCCCAAAACATAATGTATGCATTCATTTATAACTTTCGGGATCCCATAATTATTTCACCTAGGTTTTATGTGACTATTTATGTGGCTATGTTTTAGTGACTATTGCCAATTCTCAATAACGTTTCTAAGATTCAAAGTCAAACACTTCATGCCACTAAGCAGCTTAAATGAGCTGAGTAACATTACACATTTTTCATACAACTGACAAAAATACTTCTTTAAGGTATTCTATTTTAAAACGGAATCATTAAAAACACAAATACAAACAAGGCCACTGGTATCTACAAAGTGTACTGTTGAGGATATTTCTCAGTGCCTGTCCAATTTCCTCAGATTTCCCCAGCTTTGAATTTATTTGCACAAACCACAGCAGCACAGTTTTCTGCCACTAACCTCAATGAGTCTTTATTTGACTGTTTTACTACCATCTCCACAAACATTCGACTGCACGGCACATAACTGCTGTGTTCCTGTCATCATTCCATTGCTGTGATGAATCAGCAAACCACAAGTGTCAATGTCTTGGTTACTGAGTTCACTAACAAGTATTTCAACACAAGAAGCTCAATAACAACAATAAAAGGGCTTTAATTGCTTAATATGGAGCAAGGTTAAACTACTCCAAAACAGGAAATTCAACCCTTTCAGTAAACAGCATCACTGTGAGTGATGATGAAGATACCATTCATTACTCAATCCTTCATTAACAAGAAGTAACCATCTCCTAAGGATGAAGATATGAACAACTGTCTTCCAGTTTTCTAACTACTACCTCTTGAAATAATAAAGACCACAGCTTAAGATCATGGTGTTTCATGTTGGGATTAGTATCTATTTTGTGAAGTAACTCCTCCACTAGAGTATGAAATCTGTAAATTTCAAAAATTATAGAGTACAAATAAAAAAATTTCAATCACCTTCTACCAATGAACTTTTGTGCAGTCCTGGAAAAATAAAAGTCCTTGGGGGGGGGGGGGGGTGCTTGAAACTAAAGCACTCAAGAAAAAAATTAAGACTCTTAAATTTCAATTTAATTCTCAAAAGGTGACCAAAAAAAGTGAAACATTTAATTTTAACCTTCCAAGAGAAATCTTAAAAATAAAAATGGTAAAAACAAAGCCAACAGTATTGCATAGCAGACAAGGCTGAGAATTTCACTGTCCAATGACCATGAAGTCTATCTCTTAATACTTCATATTTCTATGGTTAGAAGTAGGGGTAAAGTATATCCAACACCTAATGGTTCTATCTAGTTAAGGTTGATATGTTTAAATACCAAAGGCAGTCGAGGTTTCGGCTTACAGCAATCACATTTATCAATCATTTTGGAAACGACAGCTTATTTAAATGGTCCTGATAAAATTAAGCCTATCGTGACTGTGAAACATTATAATCGAGCCAGAAACCTGTAACAGACCTTCTGAAAGGTAAGAATCAATCTGCCTGTGCTTTAAGTTCAAGTGCTTTTTCAAGGACAATTTAGAAGTTATTAATAAACAATAGTATCAGGACCTCAAACAAAAAGGATAAAATTCCTCAACATTTATCTGAACAATGACTGGGAGCCTGGTGGCTTTGTGGCTTTACTCAGACAGCCTGAGTTCTGAACAGTTCCGCTCAGGTGGCACAGAGGACGGTGAGAAGCTGCTGTGGTTTTAGTCTGCTGTCTGTGAGGAAGTCCTTCCCATGGCTCAGGGCTCACTGATGCAGTGTACGCACCCCACACAAATCAGGGATTCTGTTAACTGCTCTGCCTAGGAAGGCAGGGAGGCCTTGACTCCCAGCTAACTGTCAGGGCAGGCTGTGCTAGCTTCTCCTTTCCATGTGTTAGCATTCCAGAATCAGCTGAGGAAATCCTCTATGTAAGAAAAGGAAGCCGCTCCTTTTACCTCACTTCCTTAGAGATAATGTTTCTTTTTTACAGTTGCTATACAATGCACATTATGAAATGGATCCAGGCACATGTTTATAACATATAACCTGTAAAATCACATATTTCTAAATTTCCCTTTCTCTTAGATGCATTTTAGTACTAAAAACACCAAGAACTACCTTAAATAAAAAGCAGCATTATCCTCAAAAGATTATTTTTTTATTTTAATTTGGTCTTTAAGATTTTATAAAGGGGAAAAAAACGAAAATGGCCCTAAGTTTCTGGTGCCTGATTATTTACTAACCAAACCCCAAAGACCTGAAAACTGAATCTGCACCCAGACCTAAAGGTCACGCCCGCATGTCTCAACTGCGCTCTTACCACACTGCACTCAGACGTGGCACTAACATTCAGAAGAAGGACGGGATCCTTCAGATCATAGCAGAGGGGAGACAATGCAGATGCCTGAATAGCATACAATGCTTGCTGACTGTAGTGGAAACCGGAAGTGTTTCCTAAGCATTTGAACACTTCATTCATTCGCTCACTCATTCATTCATTCGCTCACTCATTTACCCATAAACAAATTGCACTGAATGCCAGCTGTAAGTAGAGTATGTACAGAGTAAGCAGTAAATGGAGTCAGTTCCTTCCCACTGTGCTCAGTCTACAAATCAAGTCTTGGTGGTCTGTATCAAATTTAAGCTATTCCACATGGACTTAAGACACCCACACACACCATATATAAACACATAAGAACATTCTCAAAGGTATAAGTACCAAGTACTGTGAACACAAACAGAATGGCTTCCCAATGTCTTGAGGTTTAAGGACATCTTTCATGTTCTGTGACATAAAAGCTTTAGGAGAACACTGCACAAGAGATAACCCTCTGCTCCATGAGCTCTTCTAATGCTGGAGGGAAGACGCCTGGTAATCAGGCAAAGTGTTTAACACCACCAATGCCCAGGAACTGAGATGATTTCTTCCTACAATTCCTGATAACCAAGACTCACTTCTTCAGAATGCAGCTTTTATCGTGCTAAGAATAATTATAACAGGTTACACAAAACATATAGCAAATTCCAAATATGGAAATGGATTGAAAAGCAAGTCCTTTTCCAGCTAAGCAGTAATAATGGGCCCTGCATTACTCCTTCATAAATAAAAGCAGATTACCAGAAAGTCATCCATTTTAAGATACTCCAAAAAAAAAAAAAAAACATGAACTAAAACCTGAAAAGTGACTTGCAAAATTGACATGGTGGGCTGGTCCTCCATGCTCAGGAAGGGAGTGATCTGCAGTGCTTCAGAACACAGTAAAAATGCACTTGCTGATAAGACCAACAGAAGATCCAAAAACAAAAGTATGCTAACTTTTCCTAAATGTTACAATCAATGATGTAACTTATATAAGTAGGGTTACTCTGTCACATATTGATAGTTACCTCACTTTCACATCCACATTAACTTGATTTTAAATGCAATTAATATATATAGTCAAGGAAGACTAATGGACTACATTCTGCACTTAACCTGGTAGACATTTTCAAATGGCACAAGTGACCAGTGCAAACCTATTTTGCATTGTAAACGACTAAATAAATCTTAATGGATTAAGAATGATCAGCTATCAACACACAAGGGAAATTAAGTGCTGAAATGCCTACATTGATTATTTTAAATTATTAGCCTTACTCTGTTCTTGAATTTGTATGCTTTTAGTGAGCTTTAACACATTTACAAGACTTATTGACTATAATTACAAGAGAATTCAAGTAATGGACACATCAATTATAAGCAACATGTCTTGACCAGACAGTTGCATAAAGAATTCTAAAAAGAGCTCCATTAGCATCTTCCTCTTAGTTTTATTCAGCTTTATCTGACTTAGGAAGAGGGCATATTAAGAAAACACATTTTTTCCATGCTGAAGAACAGCTTGGTATCTAATATCACGTCATTTCAGACTGTGAGAAGCAACACCAGAGGTACCAAGAATGCAAACAAATAAGCACTTGAATGTCCTACAGAAATGTCTACCGCATATTGCTACTGGAGAGCAGATCCACACAGGGACTGTGGTGTTTATAGTTCCTGAACTAATCTGTTACTTTCTTTAAGGGAAATGTTTCATCTATCTTTAATCAACCTCAGCTACTGATAATGCTCTATATCTTTCTCCGTGTAACCATGCACTAAGTTTTAAAAACTGCAGGAATTTAAAGTATAGATTTAATAATATGCCATTATTTAAAAGTACAGTAAAACAAACCTTACAGTTTTAATGAAAATATGCTCATTGAAATGTGAATTTATTATTCAAATCCACTCATAAATTCAACCATGTAGACAGAACTTGTCTAAGCTGAGCACAATGATTTAGAAAAGCTGTCTATTGAAAATAAAGAATGTATGGCAGGTTTATAGAAACACTGCAGTCAATTTCTACATAAATTTACAACAGTGGCTTATGCATTTTTCACCAAATATATATATTTTTAAAAATCTCTCCCCAAACTAAACATTAACATGGACTGTTCAATGTGTCGGGAATATACACCCTAAATCAGATACTACCTCAATGAAAACCACATTTTAATACATATTTAGGAAACTATACTCACAATTCTGGTCCTTGAGAGTAGACTCTTACTTCTGGGAGTCACACTTGCAGATACAAACTATCTGTTGATGAATATTTTTAAATTTCTAATATCTTAAGAATTTTATTAAGGGGAGGGAGCGATGGTTCAGCAGTTAAGATCACTGGCTTCCCTTCTACAGGTTAGATTCCCAGGGGATCCAATGCCCTCTTCTGGCTTCCATGGGTATTGCAGGCATGCGGTACACAGACATACACACATACACACAAACACACACAAAAATTTTGAGGATGTAGTGGCACACACCTTTATGGAAGAGGAGGAGAAGGATTAGAGGAGCCAGGGGGGAGTTAAGGACACCACAAGAAAATGACCCACAAATTAATTAACCTGGGCTCACAGAGACTTAACTGACAAGCAGGGAGCTTGCCTGGGACTGACCTAAATCCTCTGAAAATGTTATGGATGTGTAACTTAGTCTTTTTGTGGGACTCCTAACAGTTGGGGAGGGGGGTCTGTCTCTGACTCTTTTGCTTGCCTTTGGGACTTCTCCCACTGGTTTGCTTTATGTAGCTTTAATACTAGAGGAGACACCTAATCTTATTGCAACTTAATATGCCATGTTTGACTGATATCCTGGGAAGCCTGCCCTTTTCTGAAGGCAAAGGAGTGGATCTAGGAAGAGAAGAGGTAGGGGTGAGGAAAATGAGAGGGAAGGAGGGAGGAGGAACTGCAGTCAGGATGGAATATATGAGAGAAGAAGAATTAAAGAAGAAAAATGGGAGGGTGTGGTGGCACAACTCTTTAATACCAACACTTGGAAAGCAGAAGCACGTGGATCTATGTGAGGTGAAAAAACGACCTAGGCTACATAGTGAGTTTCAGGGCAGCCAAGGCTACACAGTGAGGCTAAAGCTATTTAGTATGCCCTCCAAAACCACAAAGTATCATTCCCTGTACATTTGGAAAACCAAATAATTAGGACATAATAAAAAGCAGAAAAAAATAGGAGTTTTACAAAAGTTTCAAATGATGTGTTTGACAAAAGTAAAAGAAATTTGTCCACTCCTCTGCCTTTAGAATCTCTAAGGCTAAATTGCGTCTAGAAATGGTAAATGCTGACACTTCTTAGACACAAGCAGAGCATCACATAAACATGAAATACGAATTAGGTAGAAGGCCCACAAGCAAATTCAAATGGGGCTCCATACTTGGTTGTGATACGAAGTCCAAACTTCATCAATCTTTTGCACTTTGTAGAAAAACACAGGCTTGCTACAAGGGTTACATACCTGTATGAGTCCGAATGTGAGCCAGGAAGGCCATGGAATTGCTACTCCGACACATCTTCCCACAGTACTTGCAGATATTTCCCTGGTTTTCTTCTCTCTCTCGATTGATTTGCTCGGTGTCTTCCACTATGTACTTATTCACCTCTCGTAGCAATTCCTCGTGTTGTCCTTTAATATGCAGAAATAAATTCTGTTCTGAATCAAAGGGCTCTGTACACTTGACACATTTGAAGGTGGCCCCTCCCTCTGGCAGCTCTTCTACACTGGCTTGTTCATTTCTCATATGACCAGCACTAGCCAAATGCTGATGAAGGTTGCTCTCAGTGTAGAATGATTTTCCACAAAGTAAACAATGAAAGTGTTTCTCTTTTGTAGGATGCTTCATGGCTATGTGAACATTCAGCCCACTCAGTCCATCTGCTAAGAAACCACAATCATCACATCGGATTCGTGTGGACTCGCCGAAGGAACTGCCTTCAACTTTCCTCCTTTTCAAGCCTTGAGCGCCATCCTTTAGGGGTAATTCACTAACTCTCGCCCCTGTTGCCATTAGACCTTCTTCCGATTGATCTACTAATTCACCATCCTCAGAAGTTTTTATTCTAATTATGGAAGAATCAAACCGGCCAAAACTGTACATGGTTTGCCCTTTATCGTCAACACTTATTATAGTTTCATAAACATCATTACTGTCAACTGTGTCATCAGAAGCTGGGCCATCCTCTTCCAAAACAATTTCAGTTCCATGTTGCGAATTCATCAGAATTTCCTTCTTCTCGACAACAGATGCATTCACATCTTTCAAATTTTCAGAACTCTGTTCACATCCAACTTTGTTCTGACCACCACCATCCAGGTGCTCTCTTGATATTTTCAGCACAACAGGGGAAGTAGATTCAGCTGAATGGCCCCCACCTAAGTCTCCAGAATAGAGGGACTTGTCAAGAACTTTACCTCTACTATCATCAGCGCTGCCTCCCTCATCTTCACAGTATGTACTTGGGTCACCAACGTCATTCAACATGCCCTGGTTTTTCTTTGCTGTCTCACATTCCACAGCAGAGCTTCCTGGATTATCACTCTGGAGACAGCCTGGGAAGCCATGATCAGAGGAAGTACTAAGGGACACTATCTCTCCGGGTTTCATACTTTTGTCCTTAGCAAGGGGCTGTTGCAAGGTCTCACAAAAGGAATGATCTTCCTCAGTCACAATCTCCACTGAGTCAGCAGCACAGAGTACTTTAGACATATCTAAATTAGTATTCTCATCTAAAGCAGAACAGTCTGCAGCATTTCCAGATTTGAGAGTACGGCATGACTGGTCTGGTGGTATTTTAAATTCCTCGGGGTTTTGTGAATGCTCCTCTTCACTTATAAGGATGCTTTTGGACATTTCTGAAGAACCTGCTTCCACACTGGAAGAGTTGAGGTAAGACTGTCTTTTCATTTTATGCTTCTCTGTTGCAGCATGCCTCGTCATTTCTCTGCGAGTCACTGCATAATAATCACAGGCCATGCAATAGAACTCAAACTCTTTGGTGTGCTTCCTTTTCACGTGCAGCTCTAGTGACGCAGCAGAGTGAGCACTGAACTCACAGTGTACACATTTATTGTCACTTGAACCTGCAACATCTCTCTGAGAGCATGCATCATTCTGCTGTAGAAGGTCCTCTGTCTCTAGAGATATCTGTCCCCTTTTATCAGAAAGTCGACTGCTAACTTCTCCATCTACAGAATGAAATACACTTTCAGCTTCAACTTCTACTGCATTCGCACAATCAACCACTGGCTTATCTAAAGTAGATGTATCTGACTCAGTGGACTTGTGAGCCTGTTCGTCGGACACAGTCACTGCTAGAGGGGCATTCTTTTTACACGCTTCAAGATTACTCCCTTCTGGGCCAACAATTATATCTGAACTCTGTTTCCCATTTGCTTCTATTTCTACCCGTCCTTTATGTTTCTTGGTGGCGCAATGACGTTCCATATCTCCTTTAGTTACAGTATAATACTTACATACTTTGCATAAATAACTATACTGGTGGCTGTGTTTACGCCTGATGTGCACAGTCAAATTTGTAATACTAGAGGCCAAAAGTCCACAGTGTGAACAAGTCCGTGAAATGCTGCCTTTGGGTCTCCCTCTCTTTGGAGTAGTGCCTAAGGCTAATTCATCATCTTTGGTGATGACACCAGACTGTGGCAGTTCCTTAGGAGTTAGCAAGCTCTGATCACGACAGGAATGCTCCTGTAATCGCACACCGACATGGCCTTCGGGCCTTCCACTTCCGGAAATGATAGACTCCTCTTTTTTATCATTTGCACCTATGCATACCCTTTCAATGCACTCTTCAAAACTTAAACCAATATTATTTTTCTTAGCATTTTCAAGATGTTTGCTTCTTTTAATGTGCTTCTCCATTCCTTCCTTGCTCAGTGAATACAGATTACATGCTTTACAAAGGAAGTGGTAGTCTTGGCCATGCCGAAGCTTTATGTGTCTTGTAAGGACAGTGGAAGACCTTGTTTTATAAAAGCACTTCTTACACTGAAATTGAGGCTTACTTGAATGCCTTGCTTCAGTTCCATGGCTTACCCTCAACTCAGCGGGATCCACCTTAGCTGCTTTCCCTGACTCTTCTCTAGAATCTTCCATGTTTTCTGATTCTAAAGTACTTAAAGGTGAAACAGAAGCCGTCTTTGGTTGAACCACTAAGTTATTATGCATCTCAGTTGCTCTGTGTTCTTCCACATCTTTCTCAGACAAGAACATATTACAAGAGGTGCAAAAAAAGCCCATGCTATGCTTTTCCTTCATATGCTCTCTAAGATTCATTTCATTCAAGGAAATGAAGGAACAACACTGACAGCTGAGGACAGGAGTCATGTTCTGATGCTGATTACTGTGCAAGTGTTTCTCTAAGTCTTTCCTTGATGGACTAGAAAAGTTACAAGTCTGACAGTGAAACTGCATCTCTCTTGCATGGCACCCTTTATCATGAGTTTCCAAGTCTGTCTTTTCTGCGGCTATATGACCACACTCTGGAGAGGTACACAGGACCTGGCGGTCAGAAGCTGGCTTGACTGGCAGGGAGCCAAGCTGTGTGGAGCCTGAAAAACAGGAAGCTGTCTTGTCCTGCATCACTTCTGGGTCATCTGAGGTAGTCACACACAGACTCTGGACATCCTTGCTCATTTGTATTTGTTCCAACAGTGGCTGTGCGTCATTTGTTTTTATCTGTGTTCTAAAGTGTTTCATATACATCCTCTGAGTTTCACTTGCACTCCTTTTATTAATTCCTAGAAGATTATACCTTTTCTTTGCCTGGCCCTTTAAAGTAAAAGTGCCACTTCGTCGGCGAAAGCTGTTACCCAACATTAGGATATTTCGCTCAGATCTTGGCCTCGAGGTGGTGCTGATACTAATATGAGCTATCTGGAGGGTATTTTTGATGGATTCCGACTTACCTAAAAGACCCTCTGAGCTTACTAAGCCCCCTAGCTGTTTATTCTGATTTTCAGGATTTTGAACTACACCAAAAGTAGCATTTTCCTCAACAATTTCTCCTTTCCCTGATGAGGTATTCCTAGATGGCACCATTTGGACAAGCAGCTCACTCCTCCCACCACTATGTTCAGAAGGGGCTCCTCTGCAGGCTTTAAATTTGTTCCCAGTACTCTGCACGCCTTTTGAATCCCCATTCCTTGCTATTGGTTTAGAAGCTCTTGGTTTTGTTCTAACATTCTTTGTTCCCATGACACAGGCTTTTTTAGGAAAAGGTTGTTTTGTTAAGATTTGTACAAATCCTCCACGAGCAGCAAGATTCTGACGCCGAAGATGTGTTTTGCCAAGATAATGTGCATTCAAGAGGTTTTCTTCAGCACACTGAAAGCCACAGAGATCACAGGAGAAGATTTTCTGTGGCCCATGGGTATGTTTGACATGCACGGGAGGAGAAGACGAGCTGCTCTCTACTCTGTGGCTACAGTGGCAGCAGGAGCATTCCTTGTCTTGCTCCATGTGACATTCCACGTGGTTCTCCAAAGCAGAGCAAGAGGAAAAAGAATGGCCACACATGCTGCACTTGAGAACAGTCTCTGCATTTCCAAAACTACAACTAACGCTCATTTCTTCTGGAGGAAAAGGAGTGTGTCTTTCAGGAGCAAGGGAAACCATTTCCTGAGCAGGCTTTCTCACTGCATCTGCTTTCAAAGGAAGCGTATCAAACGTGCTAAAATCACAGGATGGGGAGAAGTCACTGGGAAGGGCTCTGCCTCCATCTGAGCTGATGGTGGAAAAGGCCTCCTTCTCTGCTTCAGCTGAATGGACACTAGCTTCCCCAGTGTCCAACATACAGGTGCCCTGCTCTTCCGTCTCGAGGGGCACCACCGCCTCTATTCTCATCCGTTTGGAAGCAAGTTCACTTCTGTCTTCCTCCACAGCAACACTGTCCAAGCTGGATGATTCTGACAAACGCCTTTTATTTGTACAATTCTCAGAGGCATTTGCTATGCCATCAGATTTGCTATGCCCACAACTGGCATCATGGGATGAAACGCTTTTCATGTCTCTTGCTTCCTCATCCTCGTCATTTTCATGTTTATTATCAGAATCCATTCTTAATAAAGTTCTGGTGATGCTTCTTCTGTCAAAGTTGAATTTAACTAGAACTTATAATCTGTGAAATAAACAAACATGGCATTAAAGCTTTGAACATAAGAAAGTGCAAACTTCTTAGTCTGAACCTAAGGAAGAAAAACATGATGAAATTAACACCAATGAAGTTTCCTCCAAACTTGACCAAACCTGACTACATGTATAAAGAAAGTTCTTTTTGGAAAATAGGCAATCTTCCTGAGTGTGGTGGTTCATACCTGTAATCCTAACAATCCTGAGGCTGGTTCAGGATGATTACCTTATGATCAAGGTCAATCGCTGTTACACAGTGATTACCAGGCCAAGCCAGACTACACAGTAAGATTCCCATCTTTAAAAAAAGCATGCAATCAAATCTGTGGACTACTGTTGACTCTCAAAACAATACTACACATCTTCATTGTCAGAAAAGGGATACTCTCTATCAGCTTCCAAAACTCCTCAAGCTTTAAGTCTGTGAAACAGATTTCAGATGACTTCTTTTAAAACAGAGAAGCCTTTCTTTCAGATTCTATTGTGGTGGACTCCCATTCTATAAAACAGATGCAAACCAAGCCTGTGACGTCTGCAGGACTTGCCTTTCCTGTGCTGTCTCTAACAGGCACTAAATGTTGGTATAAAAGTAACTGCTTTGTCCTTGCCCCTAAAGTAAAGGCTTCACCATGACTGTTCTCAGTGGATCTCAACTAACACCATATAGTCTCATCACAGATCACCATAACTTTGGCTACTGAAAAGCCACTCCTCTCGCAGGTGTCAATCAATTTCCTTATCCCACTGTCATTTCTGTGTTGTCTGAAGGCAACACAACCATTGGCAAAAGGAAATATCAGTGGTACAAAATTAATGGAGTAAGCTTTTTGGAGGGAGGGAATTACCCTGAAACAATGCCTTAAAAGTCAGTATTATTGATTTTATTTCTTGTTGTAATCAATAATTAAATTAACACATATCATTTTCCATTTATTTTATACTATGATTAAAATTTTAGACAAATGTGATTTTATTTGGTTAATAAAGATCATTAATAAATAATGGCATTTTAAACTATTTACCTACTTTTTCCACAAATGAAAAATAAAAAAAATTATGCCTGTTACTTAAAAGTGGAGAACAAAAAAATGTAAGGCATGGAATCAATAAATAAATGACAGAAGAAAAAAATCAGACTTTTATCAAAATTAAAACTTCCAAGGTCACCAATTAGAAAGTGAAAAAAAAGAACCCTTTGAACAGGACTTTGATTGTTTTGTATTTTTTTAATTACATATCTGATAAGGCATTTGTTCCTAGACTATCCAAAGAACTATTACAATAATTTCAAAATGAAGAAATAATCTGATTACAAATTTCCCCATGGGAAATACAAAACAGCCAACCACACATGAAACAAAAAATAAATAAAAATAAAAACACATACATCATTAGTCATTAGTGAAATGTAGTCAGGGTTACAACAGGATCGTGCTTTCTAGTTACTAGAATAAGCGCAATTGAATAGTCAGATCACAACAGAGCTCAGTCAAATGAGCCTACAAGCACAGCACCAGGGAGATCAAGGCAGGACAGCCACTTGAGTCACATTCCAGAGATGGTCAAGACTAGGCTAAGTGGCACTGCAAGACTTTGCCAAGAAAAGAAAGAAAGGGCCAGGCGGTGGTGGTGGTGCACACCTTTAATCCCAGCACTCAGGAGGCAGAGGCAGGCGGATCTCTGTGAGTTCGAGGCCAGGCTGGACCGACAGCCTCCAAAACAATACAGAGAAACCCTGTCTCGTAAAACCAAAAAAAAAAAAAAAAAAAAAAAAAAAATTAAAGAAAAGAAAGAAAAAGAGAAAGAGGTGGGGGAGGATAAGTGGGGAAGGAGAAAGGGGGAAGAAGAAAGGGAAAGAGGAAAAGGTGGAATCACAGCAATTATTTGTGAAGATATGAAGCTACCAGAACCTTCCTGCACAACTAATGCAAGCTGAAGAAAAAGCAGCTCAGGTATCCAGGATACCTCCCAGTTACCATTATCAAGATACAAGCTCCAGGGTTCAGCAATTAAAAGCACTTGGCCCCAAGTCTGAGTGCCTAGGAAGCCACATGGTAGGAAACAGCCTGCAAAGTTGTCCCTCTGACCTCTAGAGGCATGTGCACACACAAAAATGCTGTTCAAAATCGGGGGACAGCCAGGCAGTGGTGGTGCATGCCTTTAATCCCAACACTAGAGAGGCAGAGGCAGGAGGATCTCTGTGAGTTCAAGGCCAGCCTGGTCTACAGAGTGAATTCCAGGACAGCCTTCAAAGCTACAGAGAAACCCTGTTCCAAAAAAAAAAAAAAAAGAAAGAAAGAAAGAAAGGAAGGAAGGAAGGAAGGAAGGAAGGAAGGAAGGAAGGAAGGAAGAAAGGAAGAAAGGAAGAAAGAAAGAAAGACAATTGGGGGATGAGAGAAGACAGAGCTCTGGAGGTGGGTATAAAGTTTAGTGGTAGAGGCACATGCAAAAGGCACTAGACTCATCCCTGGTGCTATCAAAAGAAATGTATATAAGAACAGAGCTCTCCTTCTAAATGTTCTCCAAAGGCATCTCCTGCATGCCTCTTTGCAATCCATTCCCAGAAGCACAACCCTCACTCCTCACCACACCACCCCACATCCCCAACCACAATTTAGAATTCTTCCACAGTAGATAGGTAAGTCTGTTCTAGAAGTTCCTATAAGTGGACTCATATACCAAGGATTGTCGGGGACCGGGGGGGGGGGGGGGTCCTGGCTGCATTTTGCTCAGCAAGGTGTTTTTGGTTGCAACTGTCAGTACAATGGCCCACTGCATTGGTGAGTGTGCTAAACTACATGGAAACAACAGAACTCTGCTGGTAGACATCTGAGCTATTTCTTTTTTTTTTTTTTTTTACTATTATGGTAAAAATGCTTGAGTATTCTTGTACATGTCTTTTCACAAATAATGTTTTTCATTTCTTTTAAATAAATACCTAGGGCAGATCTATCTTTGTGAAAAACTGCTTGACTGATTTTCAAGGTAAATGTACTATTCTAAACTGCCACCTGACATGTGGGAGACCCCCACCAAGAGTCATGTTAGTGGACATGTACTGTTTTAATCTGCATTCCCCTGATGACAGTGAAGGCTTGTGTGCATTGTTAGCCTTCTCCTCATTTCCTAACTTGGTTCTTTTTCCTTATTGACTTGTAGAACATGCACATGGATTCTGAAATTGAAATCCTCTGTCAGATATGTTTTATAATACTTTTTTCTTTTTCATTTTTATTAATGATGTTTTGTATAAAAACCTTTGAACTTTAATGAAACCAATGCCTTTCCTGTTCCTGTTCTGATTGTTTATGTGTGTGATTATCACCTGTTTCTCTGTGCTCAAATATAAACCATGGTTTATTTTATCCATCCATATATCCAAAGGGCCTACAACATTGCCAGTCTCTAACACAGTACTAAAATAAATGAATATTGCCTTGGCATAGTGACACACCCCTTTAATCCCAGTGCTTGAAAGACGGAGGCAGGAAGAGGTAGTGTTGCTGTTGGTTTTAGTTAGTTGTGTTTATTGTTTTGAATTTGGTTTGGATGCTGGTGCCTTGCTGAAAAAGGAGATAGGAAGAGACCTCAAGAGGAAACGGGGCTGGGGAAATGATAGGAGCAGGAAGCAGAGCTCTGGACAAGACAGCTTTCCTCCACATGGTGAGTATAAAACAGGAGCTCATCAAGCCATCCCAGCCATCTCTGAAGACATTAATGTAAAGATCAGCAATGGAGCCAGTGGATGTCGAGAGGCAGGAAGAGCTCGCTGCAGTCATTGAAGTTATAAAGTCTAGAATGAAAACAGAGAGTGAGCAGGAGTACAGAGTAGTTTTAATAAGTACTTTAAAGTGATGTAAAAGGGATTAAACGGAAATGAGAGTTTATGCTAATATAGGCTTTAAAAATTCATTATAAAGGTTATTAGAACAAGTATCATATTCCCAGTAGAGATGAGAACAAGATCATCTTCTTTCTTCTTGAAAGATTCAAATATCACCTGAATACAACAGTTAAGGGGCTCATTTTTCTGAGACAGATTCTATTCATTCACACAACAAACACTAGAAGCTTAGCATGTATCTGGAGCACTCTGATCTCTCACAACAAAGTAAAATAGGGCATAATCTCCTTGCTGACAGATTACCATTTGTAAAACAGTAAAAAATAAAATAAAGTGAATCTCAGTATTCTTCCCTCACCAGAGCTTCAAAACTGAAAAACCTAAAAGGTATGTGGACTAAGGCAGTGGCACCGGGCCCAGAGAGATGGCTTAGTGAATGCCTGCTGCCAGGTCAGCCTTGCTGACCTAGGCTCAATCCCTGGAACCCACATGGTGAAAGGAGGAAACCAAGTCCCACAACTGTCCTCTCATCTCCACACATGCACCACAGCATGCATATGACCAACACAAATAAAACAAATAACAAAATGCCATTAAAAAATCCAGCAGCATGTATTACTAAACCTTCCTCAAGCATTATGCTTCCTAGACCAAGTCATCAATCACTATCCACAAACAGCCTCACTGAGTCCCAAAGATTTCCAAGCACACAATTAAAGCATCTACACTGTGGGAGTGTGACTTAGTGGGAGAACACTTGCCTCGCATGTGCAAGATTCTGATCCCAACTACACACAGACACACACACACACACACACACACACACACACACACACACACACACACAAAGTTTAAGCAGTTGTTCCTAGCTGTGAAAATAAGTTACATATCACTTTTTTGATTATTTTCATTTTACCTGTAAGTACTAATAAAGTTAATTTCATATAAAAACTGTTAAAAGTTAAAGTCTCTAAGATATTTCCCATGCTTTAAAGAAAAAAAAAAATACTGAAGAAAAGAAGCATACTTTTTGAGAACAAGATTAAATACCTCAATAGCAGCCTTCTGATGACACCTGGTGGCCACTTCTCCCAGAAGACTCTAACAGTGATTTGGAGGAAGCATTTCAGGAGGCTGGCTTTCAACTGCTCACTGCACTACTAGCAGAGCACCTGATGTCCTCACTAGCTTAGTTCACCTGTCACTCATTCCAAGTACTAGTCCTCATCTCTATGTGTGCCTTCTTTCCTCTCTATGGGGCATCATGAAGACAACTCAGCTCTTCCACTTCCAATGAGTCACTCACACACAGGGACATGCAGGTTGCACAGGAACCCATCTTCTTCCTCCCCTAGTCCTACTGTCTTACCCTTCACCCTCCATGAACAGGCACATGCACAAAAGACCCTAACAGTCCCATAACCTTTCCCTTTGAGAAATTCAAAAAAAGGTAAGCACCAGAAGTTATAAGCCTACAGACAGGATTCTTTCCTCCTGAAACACTAGGCCACACCACAAGCTAAGAGCTGCAACGGCAACAGCTAAGTCAAAGGTAAATAAATGAAAGTCTCTCTCAATCTGCCATTTCAAACTTGACTTCCTACTGTACCTGTATCAAGACAGTGTTACCTACCCTAGTTTAAAGTCCAGTCATAGAGTCTGTCTATGAGAGACTTCTACTACTGATGTGCAAAGTCTTGGGAAATTAAAGGTGCTGTGCCTAGCCTCCCAGTCAGGCCTCTCCTATCAGAAACATCAATTTGGAAAAGAGATCACAGAATATGGTATCTGATCCTACAAGGAAAAAGAGTATTCTTCCAGAAAAGTCCTTAAAATTGTAAGTTAAATAAATAATTCAGACAAAAATATACTTAACACACTAAAATGCATTCACTAGATAGCACTAGGGGCAATGTTCCACAAATGCACATACAATATAATCTGGTTTAGTAACACAGGACTAGTTCTTGAATACTTGGGTTCCAGCAACTCCACCTCCTCACTGTCTTACTAGACTACAACACATTTCCTCAGTTATAAATACATAAAGCTCTTTATAAAATTACCCAAGAGAGTGTCTGGTGGTCTTTAGAGACTCTACAGTTTTTACTACTTCAAAAGACGTGGTTGCCACCTCTTCAGTATGGTGTAAGCTTAGTAAACTGCATCTCAGAAACCAAAACCAGTCCAAGTGAGTGTGCTTTACTTGGACTCTCAGGCCCAAGGCATCCATGCTTCCTACACCTGCCCTGCCCCAAGCATCATGACTTCTAGGAATGCCAAGAGGATACAGCAGGAACACCTGTGCAACTTGTGGGGAGGCCCCCAGAGAAGATGTAAAGCTTCTTCCCCAAAGCCAGTGAAAAACTGAGGCTTCCCTTCAATTGCCAAGGAATGAACCACTCGGTAGTAGATCATCTACCCCAAGTCATTAGTCCTTCAGATGATAACTCCTACAAAATCTCCCTCCAGCCCAGGACAGACCTGAAATCAGAGCTACCGAGTTAAGCTCACTCCCAACTACACAAGCCATGGGAAGAGCAGGATAATAAATGCTTTAGGTCACTACATTTTGGTGTCTTGTTTATTGGGCAACAGATAACTAACATAAAGCCCCTTGTCTCAGCTGGACAGGGGTGGCGCATGCCTTTGAGCCTGGAGCTCAGGAGGCAGAGACAGTGGATCTGTTATAAAAAGTGGGCACGTGTGCGTTTCCCTTCCTACGCAAACAGAAGGCTTCTGAAGCAGCACAGTGGTGCTGACACACAGAAGCCACAGTCATGTGAAAGCTAGCTACCAGTCATGTGAAAGGCTTTTCAGAGAACCCTCTCCACTTACTGTAGAGGTTTACTAAAATGGCATTTCCATTTATCTCTCCTACTACCAAAATGAGATCTGAGATCACTTGTGACCAAAAACTCAACCAAATCAAGAGTTATTAAAAATAACCTAGTAAAGCGATGGGGTAGAGCAAATTTTAATTTTAAATTCATACAGCATAAAGGAAATATCTTAGTGTGTCCGGAAGAATATGCTCATTTGGTATGGATACATTCGGCCTCTGGAATCTACTGAACCAAAAGCTTGCCTCAGAGGTACTGGCAATAGGGGACTCCTTTCCAGTTAGATTCAGAAATGTAGTGTGCCCAAACCCCAGAAGTAATCCAAGTGGGGGCACATGTGGCATCACAGATCATGCTGTCTGAGAAGGTCACAGTTCACTGGTTACAATCACTACAAAAACTAGCATTCACCTATTAGTATTGGAAGGCATTCTGTTCAAGCTTAATGGATGCAGAGTCAGTAACTTAGCATAGAGCCTGTAGTAGTGCTACCACCAAAATATCAGACATGCCATTTCTAGCTTTTAAAAAATGGCTCAAGGACCCAAGTTCAGTTCCTAACATCCACGTCCAAGAACACTTAAAGATAAACAATGTATGCCCCCAAGCCTAGGAATCAGAAGAAACTAGAATTCTCACTCAAATAAATTAAACCAGAACTATATCGCTATTCCAAAGAAAATCATGTTATATTTCAAACACTAATTCAATTCTGCCTGCAAGTTAAAAATTCAAACATTTGTTTAGTGCTCAAATTAGAATTAAAACAAAACTAAAGTGCCATATTGATCAAGATCAAAGCACAGTGATAAAACAGAGTAGAGTAATAAGTACATCCCACCACTACCCCATTCCTATTCTTACACACTACTTATAAGATGGACTGACAGCAATACAAAACACAGATCACATGGTAAGCACAATGTAAAATTAGTTCATCCATCATATTTCCCTTTGCTTTACTTTCTTAAAGTTTTAAAACCTTCCCACATTTGAAGCACCACTTTCTAAACACATAAAAACAATCCAATCATTAACCTAGCTTTATATCAACTATCTGTGACAAATATGTTTCACACTCAGAAAGATTTTACACAAAAAGTTAAAATTTAATCTATCTTTTTAAAGGCATTTTTAAAATCAATATTTTGGCAGTATTTCCATCTAATTTTTAAGAAAAAAATTATTGGACCAGAAATAAAAGGGATAAGATAAATGAGTAAAAAAAAAGAGAGAGAGAAACTCAATGTCATTAAAGCACACATTACTGATTTGTCTCGTGATATCTGAAAAGGTTGTTTTATTATCGATGTAACTAATCACAATGAAACGGTCTCTTACAACTAAAGACATCATAATGAATTTTCTTTACAGCTACAGAGAAATGGGATTTGCTGTTTCACATCAACTAGAACAGGCTGTATAAATTCTTCTTCCTATTTATTGTAAAATATAATTTCATCTATAAAACCAGTCATGAAATATTAAAACTGAAACAACAGAATTTATGTCCTTTACTTAATTTAGTTTAAAGGGTCTATTCACTAAAAATAGAGGTGGGAGGTTACATGTGATGGAGCCCCTCTTTTCTCATTAAGTGTTTCCATTAGACCCTTGATTTTCAAGAATTTATAATGCAGCCATTAAAAAAGGCATTTCATGATAAAAGTTAGTCTATGATCCTTAAATTTTCCCTTCTCATTCAAAAGCAAGAAGATGAAGCACATTACATATGAATGCTGAGGAAAATGGGAGACAAAGAAGCATAAAATTAAACAGATCACACTGAAATTTTTAACACTAGTGAAAAAAAACTAAGTTACAAAAGGAAAGTCTTCATTTTCATCTCAACTGCACCAAATCAGCTGGTGGACACAGGGACATTTCAGTTTCTTATAATCCAAGAAGGAAGGAATAAGATTCCTAAATTAAATCAAAAATCCCTTGTGAATGTGAGTTCCTAAACACTCAAATACTGTATGCTTAGCAATGTTTTTAATTGAAGAAGAAAGAAAGAAAGAAAGAAAGAAAGAAAGAAAGAAAGAAAGAAAGAAAGAAAGAAGGGAGGGAGGGAGGGAGGGAGGGAGGGAGGGAGGGAGGGAGGGAGGGAGGAAGGAAGGAAGGAAGGAAGGAAGGAAGGAAGGAAGGAAGGAAGGAAGCTGGAATTTTGAAAATATAAATCTTGAAGAACTATAACAAAAATAAAAGAGAAAGAAAAAGTGCTAAAGACATTGCACAGTGCACTTGCTTAGATTCATCAGGTCTGTGAAAAGAGACAGAATACAAAGAACTGCAGGGGAAAAAAAGACTAAAACTACTAATTTTGGAAGAAATCTGGAAAACACTGTAATTCCAGATGTCAATAAGCTAACACACCACGTAAAACTATCAAGACTCAAGACATTTGGAATATAAATTATTAGGTACCAAAGATCTAAGTGTTAAGAAAGTATATTTAGAAAGGAGAAAATCTTCAGCATTAAATTTTTAAATGAATATAGTTCTACTCCACTCCATTTATATAATAAGGTTAATTTTTTCCTCTCAGTAGTAAAATTATAGGTAATTTTTTTCTCCAATTCATTGCATTTTTCTATACTTTCCAAAATACCCTTTAGGGAAGGAGATAAGTGTGAAGCTTAGGGGAAAAGGTCACTACCTGTTATTGAAGTAAAAGAAAATGATGATTGTCATCCAAAGAAAGGGGAAAACCTTTTATTGGAAATGGACATCTTCAGCAGTACTGTTCAAATGAAAGAGTCAAATAAAAGCAAAGTCAGGGTAACATAATTAAAGTCAGAGATGTTTGTTAGGTGACGTTCTTCTATATATGTTTCTCCTATTGGTTGACGAATAAAACACTGACTGGCCAGTAACCAGACAGGAAGGATAGGCGAGGCTAGGAGAGGAAGGAGGAGAGAGAGGGAAGCCATATAGACACCAGGAAGATAGGAGGCACCAGGTGTTCTATGGTAAGATAAGACTATGTAGAAATACATAGGTTAGTAGTCATGGGTTAATAATTAAGAGAGAGCTAGCCAGTAAGAAGCCCTAGGCGTTGGCCAACAGCTTACAAACAAATATAAGTCTTTGTGTGTTTATTTGGGGCTAATCGGCTGTGGGACCAGGCTGGAAAGAAGAAACACCAGGTAGAAAATGGCAATCGCATGTGGGGTGAGATTTTCCACGTAAAACCTGACAAAAACTTAAAAAGGAATTCTAAAAACAAAAGAACGAATGCAAGCACAGCTTCTTGGTAGCAGCATTTTCTCAGGTAGGCTCTGTTTGCTAGATAAGCAGAGGCTCCCAGCTCCTGTAAAGGGGACTTCCTGGCTCAGCGTTAGCAACAAAAAGCACAGGGCTCTTTTATGAGGCTCTGATAACAAGAAATTAAGTGATGTTTACCAGCAGCTGGCAGTATACTTCTTTGCATGAACCTAGAAACTCCATGGAGTTGTGGCAATAAGCATAGAAATAAAGCTAGACTCTCAGAAAGCCAAGGAATAAAATGGGGCGAGTCACCGCTTTAATCTTAGCCATGCTGTTTAGCAGATAAAAGACTCATGGCCAGAAAAAGAGATATTCAGTAAAGACAGATTCAGATGAAGAAAACCTCTAAAGGGCTTGCAGTGTGTTTAAAAATATATGTAGACTTGGGAAAGAAAAGAAAAAGGATAAGTTCCATAAAAAAGAAATAGAGTAGCTGGGTGTGGTGGCACACACCTTTAATCCCAGCACAAGAGAGCCAGAGGCAAGCAGATCTCCAAGATTTCAAGGCCAGCCTGGTGTACAGAGTAAGTTCATGGGCAATCTGGGCAATCAAAGTTACACAGAGAAACCCTGTCTCTTAAAAAAAAAAAAAAAGTAAAAGAAATAGGATAATAAACAAGAAGCCACGCAAAGCTGGAAAATACACAGAGAGTCTGGATACTCTGTTATTGTGTCGTCTTTAAATTGTTTAATTGCTGAGGAAAGAGCAACAGCTGCTAACAGACATTTCGTTATAAATGCTGCTGGATTAATCCAACTCATATACTTAAAAATGCCTTGAGTTCAAAACTTAAGTCTAAGGACATGTTACTTTGGAAAAAAGATTCTGTTTTTGTTTCCACAGAAAATGAAAAGCTGTGGATTCCTTCCAGACTTATACGGCTTGATCAAGCAAGAACCCCTGAAGCTGTGGCCCAGGTGATCCAACATGTAAAACAACTGAGATGATACATCCTCAGACTACTACAGCCAAGATTTGACCAGGTTTCTGGGTCTTCTCAGGATCCCCATTGTACTGACAGCAGGAAGCAGTTTGGAGAGAATGATGCCCAAATTCCCAAATATTGTTTATAAATGTTTGTTTTCTTTTAAATGGGGTTAGTCATAATGGTTGAAGAACACAATCAATCTCTTTCTAAAGAAAAACGAGGGACTATGATATAGAAATGAATACTTTGCATGGATTTTGACTTATACAAATTTATGGATGATTTTGTTATATGTATATATCTCCTTTTGCTTAGGCATTTATTATGCGTATACAGCTCTTTAAAAAATGTAATGTAGAGGACCTGAGTTAACAACTGTCTGCAACTTCAGTCTCTGACCTCTGCAGGCATCTGCATTACATACAGAAAGAGAGAGAGGGGGAGGGAGGGAGGGAGGGAGGGAGGGAGGGAGGGAGGGAGGGAGGGAGGGAGGGAGACTAAACCATTAAAAATAATTTTAAAAGGCCATCAACCTAGGTAAATTCTAGAATTTTAAAACTAGCTGCAGTGAGGGACATACTGCACATTTCTTCCAGTATCAAGGATGATGGTGGCCTTCCCCCCACAACACAGCCTCTTGATGCCAACGGGAGCACAAGATGCCCCAGCAAGGCACTTTCCTTGATTTTTGACTGTTTCCTCTGAAGCAGTGTCTTACTACTATGTAGTCCAGACTGTCCTCAAACTCAAAATTCTCCTGCCCCTGGCTTCTAACTGTCCAGATTACAGGTCTGTACTACCACATTGGCCTGCATCTGCCTTTCTCTTAAGCAACAGGAGAATACAGATAACCAGAAGAAGAGAAGCAAGTGGACAGCTAATTCCAATAACAAAACAGTGTTTTCTGGACTTTTGAGACAGGCTAACTTCTCCCTGGGATTACCTTCAAGTTTTTTTTTTTTAAACCAAAAGTATTGTCATAAGAATTTCACTTTAGCCAGGTGGCAGTGACATACTTCTTTAATCCCAGCACTTGGGAGACAGAGGCAGGTAGATCTCTGTGAGTTTGAGGTCAGCCTGGTCTACAGATGGGGTTCCATGACAGCCAGAGCTGTTATACAGAGAAACCCTGTCTGGAGGGGGTGGAGATTTCACTTAATTTCAAGTTCCTTAACACTTCACTGGGTCTAGTATTCACTAATTTTAAAAAGGGATGGAGAGATGGCTCAGCAGTTAAGAGCACTGGCTGCTCTTCCTGAGGACGCAGGTTCGATTCCCAGCAACCACTCACACGGCAGCTCCCAGCTCTCTGTAACTCCAGTTCCAGGGGATGCCACAACCTCACACAGACACACAGGCAGGAAAACACTAATGCACATAAAATAAAAATAAATCATAAAAAAATTAAAAGAGCTTGCTTGACAGTTTTTGTTATTTTTGTTATCTCTCCATAATAAATGTAGCAGTAACCAGACATAATCCTAAACAATAAAATAGAAGTCCATTACACCTGGTATGTCTGCCAGTTTTCCAGTAAAATCGTATGGATGGAGTAAGTATTTGAAGAAAAAAATAATAAATAATAATATTATTCATCACATGACAAGTTCTCCCAGAGTTTGAAAAAAATATCACTAACAGCACATAAAATTAGGTCCCACAAGTAAGGTATTATTTTTAATCAAGCTTTTGTTTTTAATTATGTGTCTACGTGTGTGTCTTAGTGTGATTTATGCACATGAGTACAGTGTTTGCAGAGGCCAGCAGGGGACATCGGATCCCTCTAGGAGTGGAGTCCCAGGTGATTGTAAGCTACCTAACGATAGTGATGGACACTGAACACAGGTCTCCCGCGAGAACAGTGCGTGCTCTTAACCGCTGAGCCATCTCTCTAGCCACTTCTTCCCTCCTTTCTTCCCTCCATTCACTCCTCCTTCCTTTCTTCCCTCCTTCCTTCCTTCCTTTCTTCCTTCAGAAAGAAATAAAGCACACATTCTCATATTTGGAATCTAGCTGATGATGTGTGCATACATGTACACAAATGGACTAGCCGGTACAGTATAACAGGAAGGAAAGAGAACACAAAGGCTAAATTAAAGGGATGTGTAAGGACTGAATGCAGGTAATGCACACAAGTTCTGATTGCTTTCCTAGTTACACTTCTGGCATGGATTTTTGTTTTTGGTGATGGATATGAGCATAAACAACACTGAAGAGCTAGGAACGGTGCTGCATGCCTTTAATCCAAGCACAAAATGATGAAAAGTCATTATTCTGGACTTGGGTCCTGTATTAGATCCCAACAGATGACATCACAACAAACTGAGGTTACTCGCTAAGGGCTACATCATGAAACTGAAACTTTAAGGAAATAGATGCCAAAAACAGACTATTTTTCCTGAAAATAGGAGACTCTAGTGCATCTATATCTATCCAACATTGGGTTTCCTCTGCTTAAACTCTTACTTGTAAAAAGTAGCTTGCTGGATGTGTTGATGCACACCTTTAATCCCAGCACTACAGAGGCAGAACCAAGCAAATTTCTATGAGTTCAAGGCCAGTCCAGACTACACTGCAAGTCCCAGCAGCCAGGGCTAAGCAGTGAGAACCTGTTTCAAAAAAACAAACAATACAAAGTAACCTGAAGGCTGGGGACACAGTTTCCTTGGTAAAGTGCTTATGCTACAAGCATGAGGTCCTGGCTTTGAGCCCAAAAGACCACATGAAAGTGCCTGACAGGATGGTGCATACTTGCTATCCCAATACTGAGAGGCTGGACAGGAGCCCTGGTGACCACTGGCCAGCATAACTGGGGAGCTTCAGTCCAGTGGACGGACACACACACACTCAAAAGGGGAATGTAAATCAAGTTGATATTAAGTAGCTTTTCTCTCCATCTGCTTCCTTGTTCCCGCCTTACAGAATTTGACATTTCACTACTCCCAGTGGATGCTCTCCTGTTTTGTTAAATGGAGGCTATGCTGATTGGTCAATCACATAGCCCAATTAGACCTTTATCTGGACATGTTGTACTTCTGTCTTTTGGTATCAACACCAATCCTTTACAAAGAGCTAGCGAGCAAAGGTATGAAAATTCCAAGGACAGATTCTGAATGAGAAAGTCTACCCTGTAGCAGAAACCTATACTTTCAAAGAGTTCTCTGGTGATACTAAAAAGTTCTATTTAGGAACCACTGAGCCTTCCTAACTTTTCAAAAAGAAAAGAAAATATACACTTAATGTTTGGGTACTGGATCTTAGAGCTGTAAAGGGGAAATATGTTGAGGCTAAGGGTCAATCAAAAAAAAAAAGGCCACAATGAAAATATTTAAACAAAACCACCACACAGGTCTCCGAAGACATTTGTCTAAACTATAATATGCTATACAAAATTACTTCCAATGTCACTTTTAGCAAGCATTGCCCTGATGTCACAATAAGACATATAAGACATACCAGGTCCTGCTACCTGAAGGTGCTTAATGAAAACCATTTGATCTCATTTTTAGAAAGACTGTCATTTCTATTCCCTTCCTTCAATGACCTAAAATTTCTAAGCTATTTTTAAAACTGCATTATCACCTTACTCTAAATTTTAATGGCCTTATAATTATATTTTAAATTATCATGCACTCCTTTAACTGATACTCCTTATTGGAAAATAATTGATCCAATATACATCAAGTTCTGCAGAAAGCACTAATGAACTGTGTACTTCCACACAAGTGGCTGGTACTGCTTCTAGATTGCAAACACAACGTTCCAGTTATATTTATCAGGGTTCTTCTGCCTAACAATAGTAATGGAAGAGCATGCTGTACTCAAGTTACACTTGATGATTAAACCAGTGTTACTCAGCCCACACTAGTCTTTTTTCCTACCGTGCTTTGTCTTACTTGGCTTTATTTAAAACTATTTTAATAAAAGAAAAAAGCCCTGCCATATAAGAGGAAAACAAAAGGGAAGTATGAGTATCACACATGGTGCAAAGTATTCAGAATTAGAGCACAGAGAGCATCCAGCTTTCATAGGTAGATAAACAAGAGTCTGAGTAGCTGAAACTCTCTGTAAAAGCCCACACTCTACATGAACCTAGAAGGGATCATATGGGATCACTTACCTGTGCCTTAATGCAGACAGCTCTGTGCTAGAAGGTCTCTTACAGCCTATTACCTCCCTGGTAAGGGACTGAGTGTGTCAGGGACGATGACAGTCCCTAATTGCAAGTGCTTGACAGTTCTCACGATGCTGACAATTTTAGCCCTTTGATTATCAAAAAAAAAAAATAGTAGTACTATTGGTTCTAAGATACACTTAACTTGACACAGGGCTGCTAGAACCACATTCCTACTCCTCCTGCATAACTTTCCGAAGTGATGGCAGCGATACCATGACAGCTTAACTTTACAGTTTAACTGTTATAAAACAAAATCCCCAGAATAAATTTTAATACGACACAGGAAAACAAGGTTATCAAATTCAAGGAGGAAAATCAGCAAGTGTTGATTTCCCAAAAACATCCCTTTTTCTCAACAAACTGTCTAGGCAAAAGGAGAGTATCCCAAGCTGCAGGGAATTAGAATTATATTTTAAATTGGTATGCACTCCTTTAACTGATTACCTGCCAATGAGCTAGATAGCAAATGAGGAAGTCTGCCATCTGCTAGAATGATGGACATGTGTGTTGCTCTAAAATGAACTACAAAGGTAAAGAAAGAATAACTTCAAAAAAGGGAGGAACACCCCTCATCAATCTTCCTCTGCACTCATTCATTCCCATCGTAACCTGATTTTTGTTTGTTTTCACCTATTTATCTGTGCGTGATTTTTTTCCTTTAAATCTGCATGGCATTGAACAGCTGGACTGCTCTCACACTTATAGCCATGCCCACAGGCAAGCTGTCTCTTCTGTGAGGCAGGAACAGTAATAAAGCTTCTGCCACAGGGCACCATGAGGTAAAGTCAGTTATTTAGTGGCACATAAACTTGGCAATAATGTGCTCAAAGGAGTGCCTGGGACCAAGGGAGTGTTCTGAAGGAACTAACCACCAGGGTCATGAGACAGTTTTCCTGACAGCACTTAGGAGTCCAGATCCCATCTTCATCTCCACTTACCTTTCCCATACAAACTAAACAGTGCCCACACAGTCAAGCAGGTGTGTGAGTCAGGAGTAATCTAACCTGGAGTACAGGTGACAGTTTAGGAAACACAATGTGCTACCCCTGAGTCCTTTGATGTAGACCCTCCCTCCCCACCTAGTTCTTGTTACAAAGATAACTACTAACTTGTTTTAACTCCCTCCCTCCCGCCCTGAATATGGAGCCAATGCACTATATATGTTACACAAGCGCAACGCACAAAGCGCCATCCCAAACACTACCTGTTTTTCATTAATTACATCTGTATTCTTAACAATAATGCAACTTGGTTCTGTGGGCTTCTGAACTTTAAAAGGTGGGAACAGGAAAGACTACTATAAACAGTCTTCTACATTTTGTTTTGTTTCCCCTTAATATTTATACTCCTTTAGTTTTAAGACAGGGTTGATGGTGGATGTCCTTCTGTATACATGTTTCTGTTATTGGTTGATGAATAAAATACTGTCCAGTGGCCAGACAAGAACATAGGTGGGGCTACCAAACCAGGAGAAAGCTAGGAGGGAGACGCCATACAGAGACTGGGAAGATAGGATGCGCCAGACGTTCTCTGGCAACGTAAGGCCACATAGAAATACATAGATTAGTAGTTATGGGAGAAACAGCTAGCCAGTAAGAAGCTCTAGCCATCGGCCAACAGTTTAATAATTAATATGTCTCTGTGTGCTTATTGGGACTAAAGGGCAGTGGGACCTGGCAGGACAGAAACTTTCCGTCTTTAAATGGCACCCACACATGAAGCGAGATTTTCCATGTAAAGCCTGACAAAAGTTTTAAAAAGGGATTCTAAACACAAAAGAACAGACACAAGAACAGCTTCTTGGTAGCAGCATTTTCTTGGGTGGGTTCTGTTTGCTAGAGACAAGCAGATTCTCAAGGCTCATTTAAGTGAGGTTTTCTGACTCAACATTAGCAGCAAAAACTACAGTGCCCTTTTAAGAGCCTGTGCTACCAAACAATTAAATGGTGTGTATGAGTAGGAGGCAGCAGCAGTGACTACATCTCCAAGCCTCACAGCATGCTGCATGGCAAATTTAGCTTTTACTCATATGGACAAAAGGTTTATGGGCAGTATGCTACAAGCTGTTAGATGGCAGCATAGATAAAGAATAGAAGCAGTGAGCAGAGCTCCCAGTGCTGGCAGTAAATATACCCCTGCCATACTGGAAAGCCAGCAACTAAAATGTCTGCTTTAATTTTAGCCATGTTGTTCAGCTGATAAGACTCATGTGATTAGAAAAACATACGAGATATACAGTAAAGACAGATGCAGATGAAACACCTATAAGGGATTTACAGTGCATTTAAAAATAATCATAGGCTTGGGAGAGAAAAGAAAGCAGATAAAGTCCTTAAAAAAGAAACAGAGTAGTTGGGTGTGGTAGCACACGCCTTTAATTCCAGCAAGAGGGAGGCAGAGACAAGCAGATCTCTGTGGTTTCAAGGCCAGCCTGGTGTACAGATTGAGTTCAAGGGCAGCCAAAGTTACAGAGAAACCCTGTGTCAAAAAAAAAAAAAAATGAAAAAGTAAAAGAAATACAGTAATTTAAAAAAGGCCAGGTAAAGATGGAGGATACACTGAGAGTCTGGATACTGTATGTTACTGTGTTGTCTTTAAACTGTTTAATTGCTGAGGAAAGAGCAACAGCTGCTAACAGACATTTCATTATAATGCTGCTGGATTAATCCAACTCATATATTTTGAAAATGTTTACTTCAAAATTTAAGTCCAAGGACATGTTACTTTGGAAAAGAGATTCTGTTTCTGTTTCCACAGAATGAAAAGCTGTGGATTCCTTCCAGACTTTTACTGTTTGATCAAGCAAGACCCTCTGAAGCAGTTGGTCAAGGTGATTGAATTTCCAAACCAGCTAAGGTGATGCAGCCTCAGACTACTACAGCTATCATTTGGCCAGGGCTCTGGGTTTTCTCAGGATCCCCTTGGGACTGACAGAGTCCCTAACAGCAGGAAGCAGTTTAGAGAAAACAACGCCCAAATTCCCAAATAATGTTTATTTTCATTTAAATAGGGTTGGTTATAAATGGTTAATGATCACAGCCAACCTCTTTCTAAAGAACAAAAAAGGGAATATGATATAGAAATGAATATTTTGCACTGGCATGAATTTTGGTTTATTAATACAAATTTAAGGTTCATTTGTTATAGGTATATTTCTCTTCTTGTTTAGGTATTATGTTTATACAGCTCTTTCAAAAATGTAACGTATAAATACAGACTGTAGTCACCTATAATAGTCAAAATTTATAGTTATGTTTAGATTTTCTAGATATACAGAGATATAATTTCAAATGGATATTCTTCAAACCTTTCAAAGACCCACAGAATATGGCGCTTAAAATTATTAGGGTTTTTCATGATAATGAGGCACAACTGCTCCTAGCAACACCAGTTACTTCAGTGAGGAAGATGGACATTGAAGAAACTGGTTATGGAGTTTGCCTTCATCATGACATGTTTGTATACTATATAAGCTGGATATGCTGGACCCACAGGAAAGTGATTGCTGAACTTGACAAAACAAGATGGGTAGTCCTTTAGGATTCCTGCTTCATGGAAGAGTCTGCCAGACATTCTGCAGGACACAGAGAAAAAAATCACTGACAAACTGCCAATACAAGTGGACAGTTTAAAATGTCCTGCTTCACTGAGAAGTCTGTCAGACACACTATGACCTGTAGGCTGAAGAAAGATGCCCCTACATTACAAAAGAATGACTGTCCAGGGAGTGAAATGTCTCTTTCAATTCTAGAGTTCATATATTATCCTTCTGAGGTCTTTGATAGAGTTGAAGACAGACAGTTAAGGTTATGATTTCCCCTAGTTATGGTAAAAAATAAAAACTTCATACTCACAAAAATAAGACAAATGATAGAGTATTTTCTTTAAATTTAGCCAAATGTTAATAGACTAAATGTTCTTAATTATGTTCTTACTTAATAATTTTTTGTTATATATAATTTTACTACGTTAAAGTTAAAACCTTTCTTTTTTATTTAGACAAAAAAAAGAGGAGATGAGGGGGGGATGTCCTTCTGTACATATGTTTCTCTTATTGATTGATGAATAAAACACTGTTTGGTATATAGTCAGGCGGGAAGGATAGGTGGAGCTACCAGGCCAGGACAAGTTTGGGGAAGGAAAGAGACCGAGGCAGAGACAGATGCCATGTAGAGATCGGGAAGATAGGACATGCCAGCTGTTCTCTGGTAACATAAGGCCATGTAGAAATAAATTAGTAGATATGGGATAATAACCAAGGGAGAGCTAGCCACTAGGAAGCCCTAGCCATCTTCCAACAGTTTAATAATTAATATGTCTCTGTGTGCTTATTTGTGGCTGAAGGATGGCAGGACCTGGCAGGACAGAAACTTTGGTCTTCACAGGGTCTTCCCAAGCTGCCTATGGGGGTAAAGTCTGTCAAGGTAATAATGTGTGGCTGGCCTCCAGCCTATAATCTTTCCCTAAGCTTCCAGAGCAGCTGGGATTGTAGATGTGCACAAGCATGCCTACCTAAGGCTTTCCTTTCATACATATCTCCAGACACACGGGTAAGTTTTTCCCTGGGGCGATGTTTTTTAAATGTTACCATCAGCAGGATTTCTCAGCCCCAAGCCTTTAGGCCAGCAGAAACAGGCAGGAGGAGATCTTTGTGAGTTTGAGATTTTCCTGGTTTCCACGGAAAGTTCCAGGCCAGTCAGGACTAAAGCATTGAATTTCCATTAATGCTAGGAAACAATTTAGTACCACTGCTGTAAAATAAAGACTAAGAGCCAATAATTGAAACACTCGGGTAGCTGAAGGATTTTGAGTTCAATGTCATTCTAAGCTACATGATAAGATACTCTCTGTAAAAACAACAAAGACTCAGTAGAATAAGTCAGAGTACGTATAGCTCACATCACTACCAATTTACACTCACATTCATACTTCTTGTCTTACCTAAGTATTCTGGGTGTTTTCTACACCCCTAACAATATTGTCAGGTCTTTTACATTGTTGCCAACCTAATGTATAAATTACACACCAATTTAGTCCTTCTGATTAGTAATCAACTAGAGCATTTTAATATTCATATTTCTTTTGTGTATGAAATACATACTTGGTTATTTTTCCATTTTTCTACTATCTGTGTGTGTAAGAGAGAAAGGGGAAGAGAATGGGCATGTATGTGTAGACGTCAGAGGGCAACTTTTGGAAGTCAGTTTTGGACTTCCACCTTGTTGAGGCAGTCTCCACTGTTTCTGCTGCTGTGTTATGTATTCTAAGCTAGCTGACCTGCAAGCTTCCTAGCAGGTACTGTCTCTACTGTACATCTCACTGTACAAGCACTGGGAATACAGATGTGCACCATCTTGTCCTGACTTTTCACTTGGGTTCATCAGGCTTTGGCGGGAATCACTTTTACCTGCCATTTCCCTGTTTCATATCATTCTTACTGATATTTCCTGCCTGCCCTTACAACAGAATTAGCCTTTTACTAGTAATGTACTAACACATTCAATTTGGTTAACCTGCCTGCTCATTTCAAGGTCTTTTCCATATACCATTATCTATACTAGTAATGTCAATAAAACATCTTTTCCCTTATAACTTGTACCTTTTGTGATTGACTCAAGAACCTCACTCAGTCATACAATTACTGCTCTGAATTAACTTCTAAACCTTTGATAATTTCACCTTCAATATTAAGTCTTTTATTAACCTGTACATGATTGTTTCTAGTTACATAAATCAGACCTGCATCCTATAAGCACTAAGTTCCTATTTGCTAATGAGCGCACATATAAACAACTAGAACTCTAAGGTATGAAGGTGATACAAGTGAACCTGAGAAGGCGCTTGAATTTGAGCTCTGCTTCTAACCACTGCACTCCCCAGGGCTTTGCTCAGCTAGTCTGCCGGACTCCTAGAATGCCCTGCCCTCTTAAAGAGCTCATTGCCTTCCTAACTCCTGTCATAAAATGAACCTATAGCCAGACTATAAACTTCCTGGGAGCAAAGTGCCTACGATCAGACATCTAGGGACAAGTCAACTGTTAGATGAGTGAAGGCTAAAATGTTGGGAAGTCAATGTATTGGCCCAGTGACGACAGATAGTGGCTGTAAAGTCATACTGCTTTGGCTAGAATCCTAGCACCACCACTTAAAAGCTGGACAGAGCTGCACAAACAGCTTACCCCAAATTGTTTGGATAAAATGTAGTACACAGCTTCAGAGAATATGCTGGAGACTAAATGAGATTATGAGAAGTGTTTGTACAATCCAAGAGCTCAAAACAGCATTGTTATTTCCATGGAATTCTGTTTATTGCCTTCATTACTCCTTAGTTCCAAGTCCTTAGCATTTAAGACACTTCCAATTTTCTGGGGTATACACAAGAGAAAAAGTGCTATAAAGTAACATTACATCCAGAAAATAGCCATGTACATAAAAGCAATAATGCTCAAAAGGAGAAATGAAACATCTTGCTTAAGGGGGCTATCCAACCATGCCCACCCTCTCTCCAAAAGATTCCTCCTCCAGAGCTACATATGGGAAAATTCTCAATACCATTTTAGGAAGCTATAAGTTCCTTAATACTTTAATGCTGCCATCAACTTCAGCCTTCTCTGCAGCTACATCTTAGTTATACTGTAGAAATTACAATGGGTAGGTAATAGAATTGTTGGAACCTTAAGATAGTATAGTTGGAGGAGAATAATGAAAATAAAAGTCACTTTTCAACAAAAGAAATCTTTAATATGGATATAGGTATGTATACACATGAGATATGGGTTGCTGTTATATTTTAATCTAGAATGTCCACACATGTTCCACTTTTGAACTCTTGATGCCCAGCCTGTGGCTTTATTTTGAAGTTTGTAAGTCCTTTAGGAAGTAGAGCCTGCAGGGCAAAAGACCAGATTCCAACTTGTTTCTCCACTTCCTCCTCCTCTGCAACACACACTCCCAAGGCCATGAATCCCATCATGCTTTCCTACACTTTCTGTTCCCTGAGGCAAATGAGCTAACAAACCTCTCCCTTGGGTGGTTTCTGTAGGTATTGTGGCTAAAGCTGATGCAAAAGTAACTAATACAAAACACAGCTACCAAAGAATTGAAGTCATTACTGTAACCACCCTTAGCCCTGCAGTGTTTAGCCTCTAGGACCTGGTGTCCAAGACGACTGCGAAAGAGTCTGGAAACAGGAGTTAAAGCTCTAAAATGTTACACACACAGAGTAACAGGCACTTTTTTCTGGGGTGTCTAAAGACCACAATGTTAACAGAAATTCAGACAGTAAAGACTGTATTCATGAGTTTACAGAGGGGAAAAAGGATCCTAGTGGATATTAGACTAATCATTAGTCTTATTACATTCTAGTAAACAAACTAGCTGTAGTTTGTCCATGTTCGAAAATCTGAGCAAGGCTCAATTCAAAAGTAATGGACTAATTTATATTTGGGGAAGAAACTTCAAGATATCATAGTATGACTTTAGCCAGAATTACAGTAAGACAAAAAACAGAGCACAAAGATTTGAAAAAGAGTCAGTATGGCTAAGAAAGTGGTAAAAAACACCTTTCAAGTTGTGGACGAAACAAGTATAGAAAAAGCTGTAATTACTAAGGAGATCAGCACCATTAGAGAGAAGCAGGACAGTGTGCACTGCGACAATACAAAGTTTGCCTCACGAGTAAGACTCAAAGGAAGAAAAGGCCTCCTGAGGGAGGTTTATAACTGGGGATGGGCTCTGATGTTTCACAATTCTATACCAGGCCAGGTCTTGTGCTCTCTCTACCGAGAACTTGCAAAAGTCAGGTAAGCAACTGCCCCAGCACCATGCATACATGCTTCCAGACATGATGATCTTAGACTAACTCTTTGAAACTACAAGCAAGCTCCTAATTAAATGCTTCCTTTTATAAGCTGCCACGTGTCTCTTCACAGCCAAAGAACAGTAACTAAGACACTATCCCACCCAGAAACTGCAATGACAGTTGCTAAGAGCAGAGGAATTTGGATTCCCTAAGCCCATACAAAGACCACAACACTCAGAGAGAGCAAGGGTCCTGCTATCTGGGGTTGCACAAGATCTGCAACAGTAGCAGGTACCACCTCCTGCTGCCTTCACTCAAAACTTTCAAATTCTGAAGTCTACACAAAAGTTGGTAGGACCAGCCAGCACTTGAAATGCCACTTCTCCTCAATTAGACAGTTATTAAGGGCAAATTAACAACGGCAGCAAGCTGACTGGTAACAAGTCATGTTAAACCTTGTAGCTTTGGAAGTTACCTTCTTATTTTGAAGGAGTCCATGGTTGTTTGTGAGAGCTGTGCTGAAGAAAATATACTGTCTCTCTCCACTCCCTAGAAACCAGGGTGGACATCCTACCACTTTGAACACTAAACATCACAATGATGCAGAGGCAGAAACAACTCCTTTGCCCCAGTGGCAGAAGGGATTCAAGAGTCTATCAATTTCTCCAGTGGTAACATTGTCAGTAGCAAAATTCTACCCAGACTACTTATGGGACGGGACCTGGGCTGTGACCACAAACATCCAGTCTCTCTCCAGCCTGCTACCTACCATCTTCAGTGCATGCCTCTTCTGTTTACGCCAAAACTGATGCCTCAATCTAACAACCCAGAACCATGAGTGGCACTGCAACACCTTGCCCTGAGAATACCATATCAACACTAGGTTGTACTGCCAATTCCAATAACGACCTAGTACTACTCCACTATCCCATCCATCAGTTTACTTGCCATGATTAGCATAAAACAAGCAGGCAAGAAATGTTTTCCTGTATGAATTTCACAGCTAGGGAGTGTCAGAGCACCATGCATAAACCCCCACTATCACTTACTGCCAAGAGTGTCAAAAGTACCAGGTGGAACTACACAGCTTAACTTATTCATGAATTTACAAGCTAGGATTCCTTTCACCACCTAATTAGCAAACCACTTTCTTAAAAGAGAAATAAAAAACAAACAGGGATTCTATTTCACTAGCGTTCTCGTACAGTAAGAAAAGCCTATTTATGAAAAATGGCCCCTAGACACAGTATGTGCCGTCTAAAACTTGCCACCAAACCCAAATGTTGTGTCCCATGAAGGTCACATAACCCCACCCAGTGAGTAGTCTAACTTCCTCTATCTTCCCAGATCTCTGTGTTAGCACTGACAAGGTACATTTACTAAAACAGCAAATGTTTTCCAAAACCTAGAATGATGGCTGACACATAAAACAAATAGTGCTTTACTTTGGTACCAAATCCACTACTTGTGCTACCCAGCAACTTTTCTACAAATCTGGAAAAAAAAAGCTTAATGGAACCTGTCTTTAGTCTTTATCTGCTATACCACAGACCTTGTCTTGTGCCAATAGGAATAATCCTATTTGTAACAAGACTTAGTACTAAACATTTGAATGTGGCCATTGATTTTGTTCAAGTTATTTAATGGCTGTTTGTAAACTGGCAGTACTTACTAAGCTATACAAACTATGTTTAACTAATTAGTATTTTGTTTAAAAGTGGACTAACATCCCATTAATTAGGTACATACTGTGTGTGAATAAGCTAAAAAGTCACCATTATATATGACTGCCCATAATATAAGAAAATCCGAGCGAGAAAAGAGGGAGAGATGGAGAGGAAGAGAGAAGAGAGTGATAGAGAGAGGAAGAGGGAGGGGGAGAGGCAGACAGGGAGCCAGGGGAGGGAGGGATAGGGAAGGAGGGATGAGTTTGTGTGTGAGAGAGAGACGGAGGAAGAGTGCGTGTGTCTGTGTGTTCACAGATGCCAACTCCACCAAGAGGTCCTGTCCCACAAACTCAATATAAATGACCCACTCAAAACCCAATACAACCAACAGGGGTCAGCGGTGCTGCCCCCAACGCCCAGCGGACTGAACTGCAGACAGACAGGCAGACAGACAGGAGGCAGGCGCGGCCACGCACGCGGTGCTCCCGAGGGCTCGGAGGTGAGTGGGAAGGGGCGAGCCGCGCCGCCCAACGCAGGGCTGTCCGGTGTCGACCGCCTGCGGCGGCCCGAGTCTCCCGGCAGCAGTCACGCCGAGCAGGGCCCTCCCTTTCCGTCGTGGGCTCCCTGTCACCAGCATGGCGTAACGGAAGAAGCGCGAGTGGCGGCGGCTGGGGCAGGGCACCCGGCAGGGAGCCCGTGCAAGGGAAAGGCCGTCCCTAGGAGCACACACAGCCGGGGAACGGCCAGTCCCGGAGCCGAGGACTCCGGGCGAGGCTGTCAACGCGCAGGCCGAGGGGACACCCGGGCACCGAGGGGTCCGAGAGGGCGCGAGACCCCCCGCGCCGCCGACGGCTGCCGCTCGGGGCCGGAGGGCGCCGGGCAGCAGGACGTGCGCCGCCGACGGGCGAGGGCGTGGGTCCCGGCGTGCGGCGGGGCGGCGTCGGCCCCGGCGGGGAGGGGCGGAGGCGGGGGAGGGGGCGGGAGCGCGGCCGGCCCTCGGGCTCCCGACGCCGCGCCACCCGCCCGGGCCCGCAGACCGCCGCCCCCGGACCCCGCGCCGACGCCAAACCATCCCCGCCCCCAGACCCCCCCGCCCCGTCCCTGAATAACTCACCTGTTTGTCGGGGAAATCGCTCCTGCTCGGCCCTCTGACTGACTCCTCCGGCTCACCGTCTTCCCTCTGGGAGGAAGAGGCGGGACTTCCTGGTTCTCCGTGGAGATACTTCCGGCGGTTCCCAGGGCGACAGCTCAGGATGGTGCGCAGGACACCATAACCGGAAAACGGAGATTTTACAACTGCCCCGGTGGAAACCCAAGTTCACGTCCTCTTTTTTATGGCCTCTAACGGCCGGCAGTTCGGCGTGTCGAGTTATTTTCAGCCCTTCGGGACTTCCCGGAAGTTCCTGCGAGCGACAGCAGGAAGTTCCACCCTCCCTGCTGAAGGAAACGGAAAGCCTAGAGAGTCAATCTGTAGGGCAGAAGCTGGTAGGGCTCAGGACGGCCGGGTCTTCCGGCAGGACAGTGTCTTCTCCCCGAGGATGCTCGCTCAGCGGGCCAATCCCCGCGGCACCCCGCGGCTGCTCCCCATCCCTCGAACCCGAGGGCGGGGCCGGGAAGGGCAGGGGCGTGGCCTGGGCCTTCCTCTGCATCGGGTCCCCTAAGTGATCGGGCCAGACCCTCTGTTCTCCTTGGAAGGCTGTGCTCCACACAGGGTTACCCCAGATAAGGAGAAATAGACCATCCGGCAACGCCAGCATGCGCTCTCCCATGTGTTGACCCCAGGGACCCGCAATGTGATGGAGCCCTGATGATAACGTAGTTGAAATTTCCTTGTGATTCACATACCCACGGTAGGGAATTGCATCTCCTAGAAGGCACAACTAGTAAAAGTGAAGCCTAGCTCTGCACCCCAATGTCATGACCTAAGTCGGCTTATAGGTCGATAAGAAAGTACAACGGACTGGGTAGGATGTAGCGCTTCAGTAGCTCCTGCGTCTTAAATAGTTTCCCCATTGCCTATAGTAAGCATACAAATATGTATGCCATATAAATGTCATAGTCAGCAGATCTCCAGTTTGAGGAACATTATCTATTACATATATCTGAGCTATACAGCCCTTGTTTTTAGTTACTTGCTTTAGGGTATACCATGAAACATTTACAGGAAGCTAGATAATTTTTCTGTAATTAATTATATTAGTACTTAGAATGACTACAAACATAGTTTTGCACATATTAAAGCTTAATTATCTTTAACAGTTTATAATAAGAATAACAATTTCTGAATTGAAGATCTTTTCATGAATAACATCCATAGGGAAATTGGTAACTTTATTTTTCTGGCCCTTCATGGTGTACAATTACAGAACACAGCAGTTACCTGTATGACTCAGTCTACCAAGATACTTAGAGCTTAACAATATTAGCAAAAACAAGAAGTTACATGTACATTTTAAAATTAGTCTCTTGTTAGTCTTCATAGACCCTAGGAAAGGAGAGACATTCTCTCAAACAGTGGTTCTCAACTTTTTCAGTGGTGTGACCCTTTAACACAGTTTCCCATGTTGTGGTGACCCCCAATTATAAGAGCATTCTCAGCCATGCAGTGGGGGCACACACCTTTAATCCCAGCATTTGGGAGGCAGAGGCAGGCAGATCTCTGTGAGTTCGAGACCATCCTGGTCTACAAGACCTAGTTCCAGGACAGCCTCCAAAGCCACAAAGAAACCCTGTCTCCAACAACTAGGAAAAAATTCATTCTTATTGCTATTTCACAACTGTTATTTTGCCATTGTTATGAATCACAATGCAAATATCCAACATGCAGGCCACCCTAGGCTCCCCCTGTGAAATGGTCTTTTTTTTTTTTTCTCGAGACAGGGTTTCTCTGTGGCTTTGGAGGCTGTCCTGGAACTCACTCTGTAGACCCGGCTGGTCTCAAACTCACAGAGATCCGCCTGCCTCTGCCTCCCGAGTGCTGGGATTAAAGGCGTGCGCCACCACCGCCCGGCCTCATCTGGGTGATTCTAATGTTTGATTTTCTGTTTGACTACTATCAAGGTACTTTCTTGTATATGAATGCATGGAGGTCCAGGTTTATTACCTCACATTAAACAAGCATTGTTTTTAGATTCTATTTTTAAGACAGGATAGGAGTTATCATTCAAAAATCCTACTTGAAGTATTTTTGGAAATCTGTTGTATTCTTGGTTGATGATGGTGGTGAAGTATTGCACAAAAAATGAAAGACCCAATGACTAATATTGGGGTTTAAGCTTCAAGCTGAAGTTCAGAAAAGCAATGCAGCTTGTCACTGACTCTCACCTCTAGCTCAGGCTGAAAGGGTTGATTACTCTCCAATCTCACTTGAGTGTGAAGACTATTCGTTTTTTGTTGTTGTTGCTGTTTTTTTTGTTTTAATTTTATTTGATTTTTGCAACACAGGGTTTCTCTGTATAGCTCTGGCTGTCCTGGGACTTGTTCTGTAGAACAAGCTGGCCTTGGACTCAGAGCAAATCCACCTGCCTCTGCTGGAATTAAAGGTGTGCACCACAACCACTGAGATTTGAATACAACTTTTAAAGGAGGAAATTAACCCTAGTGTTCTTGCATGTCTTTTTTGTAATGAGGGGAAATATACCCTCAATCCCAGACTGGAAAATTTTTCTGAGGTATCAAGCTAGGTACTCATTTTCATGTTGGAATGCACTTTCTGGATATCGTTTTACCTGATGACAGGTGAGAGAAGTAGTGGAAAAGAAACTCAAGCCAAAGACCCTCAGGAATGTTCTTTTCCATCCTCAGCCTTGGGAGAGAAAAGTTTGGTTCCAAGTCGTACGTTAGGAGGCAATATGTTACAATTAATGTAATATAATGCAGAGCCTGACAACTCTCCTAGGCACGCCAATAACCTCTACAAAGTACTGGGTTTCTTCCCTCCACCTCAGACTTTAATATTCATGCATGGATTCCCCCATAACTCCTAAAGACAGAAGTTCTTTGACCAAAATCCATTGAGTACAGCTGTAAACTGAAGTCCCCTCAAAAAATAATCCACACCTTCACCAATCATTTCACAAGGTTGATTGACACAACTTGCCAAATGCAGAAATAAGTGTCAGCAGAATACTCAGCCACAAGTGTGATGTCCACACTGTGCCCCTCCCATCCAGGTACAAAGGTCGTCACAGAACAGGGGTGGGAAGATCATAGGAGCCAGAGGTCAGGAGGCCGGGGACTGAAACAATGTCTCCTGAGCATGACAGGACTGCATACTCATGAACGGGCAGCATCTGCGGTTGCCTGTACAAGACCCACACAAGCCAGTTGTACCACACACCCATAGGATTTGCCAAAGGAGGCAGGGCATCAGGAGGATCACAAGTTTAAGGCCAGCCTGGGCTATACATTGTTGTGGGGCATGATGGCGCATGCCTTTAATCCAAAGACAGGCAGATGTCTGTGAATTTGAGGTCACCCTTGTATACAGAGAAAGTTCCAGGATAGTGGGAGCTCAGAGCTAAAAAGAGAAACCCTGTCTCGAGAAACAAAAACAAAAAACAGAACAAACAAAAAAACTGTACAAGATCAAGCTCGAGAGCCCCCTTCCCCCACCCATAACTAAGGAGCTATGCATGACAGTGGCTTCAGAAGAAAAGAAAATCCATATTGTTTAAAGTTACAGCTCCTGGTTAAGAGCACTCGATGCTCTTCCAGAGGTCCTGAGTTCAATTCCCAAACACACCGCACTGCAGTGGATGGCCTCACACTCAGAGGTCTAAGGGCAGCACAGACTGGGCTTCCACAGACTTTAAGTGGAGGGAATGGGGAGGTGGAAGCGAGTCTAGGAAGAGTGGAAGGAGGAATGGGGGATGAATATGTTTAAAACACATATGGAATTCTCAAGGATTAATAAAAACATGTTTTTTAAAGAGTGTCTTCCTCATGTGATAGATTACCTCCTATCTATCCTTGAGGAGGAACCTCATGAGTAGTTTTCCCCCTCCCTCCCTATAGAAAATTGTTTAAACAATGTGGAGGGGTGCCCACACCTATGCCATAGCACATGCATGAGGAGCTCAGAACATGTGGAAGTTGGCTGTCTCCTTCCAGCTTGTAGATCCAGGGGAGCCCACTTAGGCTACTGAGCTCAGGGGGCACCTTTATCTGCTAAGCCTTCTTACCAGCCCTTTGTAGGAAGTTTGCTAAGCTCAGTCTGGTAAAGACCTCATTTAGATGACCACAGATACTCTCACTAAAGACAGCAATAATAATGTCCACCCAGAAGGACACATGCTATGGTCTCATGACCCTTCTGTTCCTTCTGTCCCCTAATGAGCACTAGAGAGCTTTAGTGGCCTTTGTTGTTTTGACATGCAGCTGTCGGTATTTTCATTTCATCCTTAGTTTCTTTTGCCATAGTGAACAGTTAAAGTCCCACCTACTTCCTCCATTCTTCCCTAGAGGCATAGAACCTGCCTCACCCAGTGATTTAGGCAGCTATGCAGAATCCAGTGTTTCCCTGAGGCTCTCTTTTCCAGAACCTTACATCCCTATTTTTACCTGCCTCTGGTTCTGAAAGTGGGGGTGTAGACAGACTTTAAATAGCGCCGTTTATTTGACAATAATAACTTATAATTCAGGAGGGAGGTTGGTCATTCCTCATGACTAATTTCACAGTGTCATCTAACATTCTAGTTCCCTGTCACATTTTTGTTATTACATCCAAATGCCTACTTACAATAACAGTGCGAATATGTATGTTAAACACCCACACTAGAATTTTAAATCTTAGCTCTTTCTGAATGCTGTTTTGGTGAATTTCAATGTGGGAGGTGAGATAATTTAAAACTTCATATTTTCTACTATAGTGAAAGGCATAATTTCTCTGACATGTTTTTTTCTTCCCATCTAGAATAAGGAATTACACTAGAATAGTGTTTTAAAATAAGATTTGTCAAGATAATGGCATTTTTCCTCTTCACTTCTACCCAAACTAAAATAGTTCAGGAGCATTTATTTACTTATCATAACTGTTAAAAAATTATAGTCATTATATCTACCATCACTTTCTTTATAAATCATACTGTGGAAAGGATGCGTCATTTCATTCCGAAGAAAACTTCTTGTCTTTGTACTTTACCCATCAGTAAAGCTTTTGGACAGCTGGGAAAAATACAAAGCACATGCAATCCAGCCTTTCTCTGAGGAGCTTACCTCCCAAAGGCTTTCTTCATGATTGCAAAGTGGACGGTCATCTTCCTTAGTGGGGAATCTACAGTGGTCGTAAATTTGCATACTTGACCAGTGAGAGGTGAAACGAACAGTGGAACCCTTTAGCCCGCGGTTTAAATTTTCGTGTTATGAGAGGTAGTATAAACCAACAAGTTGTACTACATCTAACCATAGGCATATTTACATGGAGACAAGTATTTTACATTGGTGTACAGAGTCTAGATCTAAGACATTAGTTAGTTAATTAGCTATTACACATCCAAAGTAGTCAGACTTAAATTGAAAAATTCTATTTAAATATTTAACATTTGGATCTGGAGAGGTGGTTCAGTGAGTAAGAGTGTTTGCTTTGCTGGGCTGTGGTGACACTTGCCCTTAATCTCAGCACTCCAGAGGCAGAGGCAGTCCAATCACTGTGAGTTTGAAGCCAACTAGGTCTACAGAGAGGGTACCAGGGTAGGCTCCAAAGCTACACAAAAAACTCCAGCCTCAAAAAACAAACAACAGAGCAGGGTGCTTGTTTCTGTTGCAAAGGACAGGAGCTCAATTCCCAGTACCCACAGGGAATTCCAGTTAAAATTCCAGTTTAAGGGGAATCTGATGCCCTCTGCTGGTCTCTACCGGCTCCTCCACAAGTGTTCATGAATCAGTAAGACAAGACAAACACATAAATAAAAAATAAGTCTTTACAATATATATTTCACATTGAATTCACTTACTACTAGACATCTAAAGTAATGTAGTGTCATGTTTACTAAAATGTCATTAGGTACTCCTTTGGTTCTACCAAGTAACAGAGTTTTTTTGGGACATTGCTTGTAGGTGAAGCTGTGTACCCAGGTAGGTAAGAAGCCAGATCACACAGAATGGATTTCATGTTGTGAGTTCTTTTTATGTCATGCCCAAGAAATCCAGTGTACTATGATTCTGGGTCAGGTGCTGATGTGAACTTTGCAAGAATGCAGATACAGCTCACCTTGTTGCCCTGTCAATGGCACAGCAGCCTTACCCAATCAGATGATTACTCAACATAGCTCTCAGATCAACTCATTTGTTAGTTGTTTGGTTAATTGTGAAATCTGTCAATTTTGAAATATTGACATTCCGTTAGAAAGTGCTTAGGATATTGTGATGCTCATGTCTCGGGGGTTTTATCAGGCCACAGGCTACTTTGTGGCCTCTGAGTTAAACAATGGTCTCTATTAAGTGATTCTTTCCTTCGAGTTGAAAAAGATAATTGCTGTCTTAAATCAGAGTAGCTTGGGTGACCCATATAAGATCCCTAGGGCTCCCCCAAGTTAGGTAAGATCTATGAATAGTCCTGCAAAGAAGACAGAGAAGAGACTGGGGAAATCTATGGTACTTGCTGGTGAGCCAGTCTAGCTAAATCTTGGGGCTCCAATTTCAAGAGAAGACCCTATCTCAAAATATAAGGTAGCAAACAATTGAGGGGGAAAAAAACCTAACATTCACAGATGTGCATATTTGTGTTACAAGAGATTCTTTGTCCCGGCTGGGTCCCGTCACCCTTCTTATACCCTGAGCATCCTTAGTAATGAGCTTGAATTTTCTAAATGCAGCTTCGTCATTCTGTAGATCAGCAAGGCTCACTTCAAACACATGACCCTTGAGGCCATCAGATGCAATTTTGGTTCCTTGAGTCCCGGTGACTAGTGTTTTCCCAATGTTTCTAATATTGAACATTGCAGGAACCTTCACGTCATATGTGTGCATAGATGAGCACACAACTTCAGCCGGACCAGTGATGGCTCAACGGGTAAAATGCTTGCTGTCAAGCCTGATGACCTGAGCTTGATCCCCTGAATCTACATGTTAGATGGAAAGGACTGACTCCCACAAGAACTGACTTCCACAAGCTGAGATCTGAAAAACAATGAGGGAAGAGCACTATACAGCCCCTAGGAGTTAGCATGGGTATCTCAGGAAACAAGAGGAAATGAGAAACCTATGAGGCCACTCTTCGTTGCTGAGGAACTGGAGGGATTAGAAGAACAGGGTCATCAGCACACAGCTAGAAAGGGAGGGTGAGGCCAGGAGAGTGTGTGGAGGTGACTGTAGAGAAACAGTCCCGTGATGTCAAAGGTCATGCTAAGATCTCGTTGCCACTCCAGGCTCTTCTGCTGAATTGGAATGACACCTAATCTTCAGTGTGACAAAAAAACAAACATGCTATTGTGTAAGCAGAAACCAGGAAGGGACCTTTGTAAAAAGCTAACAAAGACTGTGGCTGTTTGAGCTTAGAGTTATGAAAGATGACAGTAGAATAGAAGGAAGTGGTGGCTTTTGAGAAATGGAGTTGACTGGTTTTTACATAAGATGAATGTGAAGGAAGTTCCAGGGCTTTGCCATAACCCAGACTAGTGCCCATCCACCAAAGGGAAGCACTCCAGAGAGGGTGAGCAAAAAAAGTTTCCTTCATGGACTAATTATCAGTGTGTCCAATATGAAACAGGCAGAAGACTGGGGGATCTGGTTCTTAGATGAAGGACCCAGATGGGCACTCAGCTAAAAAAAAAAAAAAAAAAAAAAAAAAACCATGGGAGTGCTGGATATGCGTATTGCAATCACAGAGAAGCGGTCTAGAGAAGGACCTCTGTGTTCCCTGGCTCACTGCCCTCTCCAAGCTCATCTGCAGAGATATGACAATGACCACAACTTGTGCACAGCCCAGTGGACACTCACAGCTGGTTTCCAGACTATGGCATTCTGTTTTTATGAAGACACTATGAAACCCAAGCATCTCAAGTTCTCCTTATTCCTCCAGAGCATCTATACTGGCCAGTTGGTACTCAGAACCCCTAAACTTCACAATACTGACACATTAGTACACCACATCTAATAGCTAAACTTGATATGGTACCCTCTTATGATTCAGTAAGTTTGTACCTTATTGATATTATGATGGTTTAAGTAAGAATGGTCCCCATGGGCTCATATATTTGCATGATTGGTCCCCAGTTGTAGAAATGTTTGGAAGGATTAGGAGGTGCCTTGTTGGAGGAGGTGTGTCACTGCGTGTGGGGTTTGAGGTTTCAAAAGCCCATAGCAGCCCCCCTCTCTGCAGATCAGGATGTAGCTCTCAGCTACTTCTTCAGCACCATGCCGGAAATGCATGCTACCATGTTACCCAACATGATGATAATGTAGTAACACTCTGGAACTGTAAGCCAGCCCCAATTAAACGCATTATTTTATAAGAGTTGCCATGATCATGATTCCCCTTCACAGGAGTAAAAACACTAAGACAGGAATGTTATAACATGCTCAGAAGTTGGATATATGGAATAATCATGTAGTCTGTATGCATATATCTACTTAATAAAAATTTTGAAAACAAATATTTACATTTTTCTCTACCTTCAAGGTAGGATGATTTTCTTACCTCTCCATATGTGTAATGAACTTTAGTGATACTTTCAGCATCCCACATTGTCTCTGCAAGACTGACATTTTCTAGGTACAATGTTCTACACTCCTCCTCTTCCCTCCTATGTTGAATAACCAAGATAGTTATTGTCTCATAGTCCCAGCAGGGATGAGAGTAAGTGAAAATATTATTGTTTAGTCTCTCACTAAACCTGGAGCTCACTGACTGACTAGACCAGTGGCCAGTGAGCTCCTGGAATCGACCATCTATGTCCTCCAGTGCTGGTAGCATAAATGCTTGCCACTGCACCTAGTTATGTTGTGGGTGTTGGAAATCCAAGCCTAGGATGTCATGTTTGTGCAAGAGCAAGCATGTTGCCCAATGAGTCATCTGCTCAGACACCCAACTTTAATGTGATCCAGCAAATTTGAAGAGTGATGTTTCAATAGCTAATAGCTGCATGAAAGATGAAGGAAAACATGCTATGGATTTTTTGGAGCCATTAGAGAAGGACTTAAAATATAAACCTTCAATTTCTTTTCTATTAATATGATATAAATAATGAACTCATAAAGATTGGTTTTGTTTATATACACTCAACTGTAAAAAAATTAATTTTTTGTAGTGTTTACACCATCAAGCCCAATCAAGCCAAACAAGACGGTGAACTAAAATGATTAAGGAATGCAGATTTAGCTGAGGGCTTTAAATTGAGAATGTCTTGCTGATGTCAGGGTTGATTAGCTCTCCATCTAACATTGGTGCTATTAAAAGATTTGAGCAATTCAGATACAGTCATTGAGTAAAATTTCAATGGGATGAGAGAAATTCTATTTGGGTGGACTCTGCTGGCAGAATGGTTGGCACAGGTGTGCAGGGAGCAGGGTTTTATTGATGGGGTTGGAGACCAGGAGGCAGAGAAGCTGAGCAGGGGGCATCAATCATGGTAAGGGTGAAAAGGTTTGGAATTAAAGAAAAGCTCATCTTTGCACAAGGATTCTAAATGGCATGCAGGTATGAATTTCAAGCTTCAGAATGTTCATGAAACTGGAGAAAATAAAGGAAGGGGAGGCATGAAGTTAATACAGTGGTGTGCCCCAGTAACTCTTCTGAATAGGAATCCACAGGGAAATCACTATAACCAGTGGTGGAAGCCACCACTTCCCTTTTGAAGAGAACAGAAGAAAAGGTGATTCAGGGCCTGCCAAGCAAACTTGAGGACTGAGCCAACAGGACTGCAAGCAAGAATCTAATTAGCTGAAGAGGTGTCCCACTTGTGCTAAAACACTGTGCTAAGTCCAGTCCTAGCCTGTTGAACTGGATTTAGGGGAGTGAAGGCCTAGGTAGCTGTGAGTTTGAGAAGGTAAGTGACAGAGGGAATGTTAAACAATTTCAATGCCTGTGTTTCAAATGTTTTATTGCAGGTCCAAATGTCCCAAGACATTTTAAATGGGAAGGAACAAATACTCTACTGGATTCATGTTTTCTGAATTTTTCCAACTCCAGCTTTGTCAGGGTCTCAGTGGGGAGATCTGTCAATGGGTCAGAAGACACTGGAAGACACCTGCTGTCATGAGTGCAGCTTTGACAACTCCAGGAAAAAGGCAGCGAATAATTTGGAACCCTGTATGTAGTTCCACCTAAAGAAAATAAAGACAAAGAAACACATTTCCTCCCATATGAAGAAGGAAAAGCAGCCAACCATGGACACCAAAAAATTGTATATATTATAAACCCAGTCAATCTAAAGTAGTAGCATGCTTCTGAGATCTTAGGACCAAATTAACTTGGTAAATCCAAGAAGAGAATGACATCACTATTAAGAAGATGAGATCACCAGATATGTTTTTACACACCTGCAATCCCAACATTTTGAAAACAGAGGCAAGAGGATCATTGCAACCTCAAAGACAGTTTGATCTATACATAGCTTTCCAGACCAGCTAGGGGTGCAGAACAAGATTCTGACTCAGAACAGAAAACAGAAGAAGGAAGAGAAAGAGGAGAGGGGAGGGGAAGAAAGGGAAGGAAGAGGCAAGGTGGGGGAAGAGGGAAAGGAAGAGGAGAAAGGAAAGGAGACAATTAATATTGGACCCAATCACAGAAATGCCCATTGTCTTTGTTTGTTTTTGCTTTACACACACACACACACACACACACACACACACACACACACACACATACCTTGGCCTCTTTGGGTGCTAGGATTCCTGGAGAGCACTGCCCCACAAGGCTTTCTTGGGTTTCTCAGAGTTTCTTTGGCTTCTTATTTTTAACATGACAGGGATTGAAGAACCAAACATTCCTGTTTCTCACTCATTTGGAGGTTTATATAATCTGTCAATATGTTCATACCAAGCACTCCTAAATATCCTTTATTGAGCTGGGCGGTGGTGGCGCACGCCTTTAATCCCAGCACCCAGGAGGCAGAGGCAGGCGGATCTCTGTGAGTTCAAGGCCGGGCTGGTCTGACAGCCTCCAAAACAATACAGAGAAACCCTGTCTCATAAAACCAATCAATCAATCAATATATATATATATATATATATATATATATATATTCTTTATTGTGCTTCAAATGTCACAGCCTCCAAATCCGTATGTTGAAGCCCTAACCCGAAATGAGACAGTATTGGAGGGAGGATCTTCCAATGAGAAGATGATTAAACTTAAATGATGTCAGAGAATATTCCATAATCCCACGGTGCTGGTGAATTTACAGGGGAAGAAATGCCAGAGCCCCTTGCTCACCTGCAGATAGGACCAATCCCCTCCTCCTGCTCACTGCTTCTCTCTCCTCCTTAGCTCTAGTTCTGCCATATGAGACCAGGTGTGGTAGTTTGAAAGAAAATCCCCCACTAAGGAGAGGCACTATCAGGAGGTATGGTTTTGTTGGAGTAGGTTTGACCTTGTTGGAGGAAGTGTGATGCTGTGAAGGTGGGCTTTGAGGTCTCCTGTGCTCAAGCTACACCCAGTGACACAATTCACTTCCTGTTGCCTGCAGATCAAGATACAGAACTCTTAGCTCCTTCTCCAACAGCATGTCTGCCTGCGTGCTTCCGAGTTCCACCATGATAAAAACGAACTAAGCTTCTGAAACTGTAAGGCAGCCCCAATTAAATGTTCTCCTTTATAAGAGTTGCCATGGTCATGGCATCTCTTCATAGCAACAGAAGCCTAACTAAGACACCAGGCTTAACTTGGTGTTCCCAGCCTAAGGAAAGCCTCAGGTCTTTAAGCCACCAGTCTGTTGTCCAGTCTCACACAAGTCTAGCAGACGGTCTCACAGGGAGCTCTCACCTTCACAGGATCCACTCACCTGTTAATTTTCTCATTCTGAGAGTGTTCTCCATCATCCACAGCCCCCAGTGGGAGCATCATTACACTCTTTTGTGTAATATCCTGGAATAACTTAGCAATTGGAATGGTTGACCCATCCTGGATCATGTCAGGATCTACTCCAAATACTGCAACACAGGAAAATGAGGCACTAGAATAAATCACAACAAGATATCTAAGGGGCGTGGACAGGGGATGGGCACAGGTGAGGATAAAAGGAAGCAAAATAAAAAGCACTCTCTCTTGGAAGCTAGCCACATTCCCAGAGCTTCTATCCCTGTTTATCATGTAAGTGTATTGAATAAAAATATTAGACCTCTTTTTCAGATAACGTTATTTCCATCTTCCCTACATCACCAAAGAAAAACCTCTCCTTACACCAGGAATTGTTAACCATTAAATCTACTCATGGAGGAGCATGGCCTCTTAATCCACTGTGAGGACTTCCCATTGGCTGCCTTCTGATGTAATTCCTCCTTTCACTGACATTATATGAACTGAAATATCCCATCATTCCTTCACCACTAGGATGGACTAAACCCTCTGAAACTATGAGACAAAGTAAATCCATTCCTTCTCAAGTTGTTTCTTCCAGGTACTTTTCATGGTGATGAAAAAAATAACTAACATAGTTCTCTCACACAAATTACTTTGTCTCTGTAGCCTTCATTTTCTCTGTAAACTGGAGAATGCTGTTGTAATAACTACAGGAAATGGCAGGGAAGTAACATCCTGTACACATGACACTGTGCCCTGTGTGATGGTCCATTTTTGTGGTCAGCTTGACTAGCTGTGAAATCAACTAAAAGGCAAGCTGCAGGGCATGTCTTTGAAAGGCATTCCTAAAAGGTCATTTGAGGTGGGAAGACCCACCTTAAATGAGATGGCGCCTTCTGGTAGCAGCTCAGCTTGGATGAAGGACAAAGAAGGGATTTTTTTTTTTTTTGCCTGCTTGCCTTCCTTCCTGCTGACAAATTCATCAACATCGCTGCTTCTGCTTTTCTTCACTGATACCAGAACCCAGCCCTTTGGGTATCTCTCCAGGAATCTTCCAGGCCTTAAGCACCAGGTGAACACTCAGCCTTAGGGACTGAGCAGTTTCTGGGTTCTTGACCTCTTCAATGTGAGGCAGCCATTGTTGGAATGCCCAGACTGTGTCATGAAAGACAGTCAAATAATATATACTCATTCTATTGGTTCTGCCCCTCTAGATAACTAATGCACCTTGGATAAAGAGGACAGCTGATATTTGAGACTTAAAAGTGTCTTGGCCCCTATGCAAACAGGTGAATTACAGTATCTGTTAGGCCCACCTGTTTTGATGGCTCTTTTTGCTGCGAGATATTGACTATCATTGATGTTCGCAGTCCATGGGTGGAGTCCTAGTACCATGGACACAGCCATCTTGTTGAAACTATTTCTTTTGGTGAACACAGCTTCCAGATGTTGCTTCACCTAGAAAGCGACACTGTCAATAACAAGTAGAATACTGGACTTTGCTCATTCAGTGTGTTGTGTTCTTCCACCCAGAAACTAGAGGGAACCCTGACCTGATGAGTTGGAATGTTGTGAGCTTTTAGTTAATGCCACTGGGTCTGTAACAGTGAAAAGGGTTTCCAGGGCTCTGGCTTTATCCAGAGGGTAAATATGTGCTCTAGTTAACCTTTATCCCTTGAACCTGCACAGTCCCTGATCCACAGTGGTATCTGAGTGGTGTTTGTTGGAAATTATAAAACATAATCCAAATACAACTGCTCAGTTGCAGTGTCTTCCGTTTTTGATCTAGTAACACTCTAAGGAACATATGGGGGACATTATATAGTCTGGGAAATTCTGAAAAGTGGGAGCAATTCCAAACTAAACAATGAAGGAGACATTTTTAGAGCCTGTTGTACTCCTTCCCAGGGACTGCTGAGGAAATCCTCCCAGGAGGCTCCAGCCTCCAACACACATTTATTCTTTTAGCTAGCATTTATCAGCACCAAGGTGCTGAGGATGTCCAAAAACAAAGACACCAGGAAGTTCCTGCCCTTGTGGAATGTGTATATGTAAAGTAAAACAGTGGAGAAGCAGCAGGAGGGAAGGGCAGATGGAAGAGGGAAGGAGGGGTTTAGAATGTAACTAGAACACAGTACAAAGGGAGACAATGACAGAGCCTGAGGAGGGTATAGAGACATTTCCTCAGTGCTCTCTCAAGATTCTAGTTCCTGTTAAACCAACTCTAGGTGAATTAATAATGGGCTGATAACTGAGAACCATAACTCCTTCCAGAAGCACCATGGCTGCTTTCCGCACTCTGGTTTCAAACATGGCATAACAAATGACTGGACTTGAGCTTTTCCAGCTGCAGCCAAGTGTAGGCAGTCCTCCTCCATCCCCGTGGAAAACCAATCTCGCCTTTATAGCTAGCATCTCATTTTTAAAAATTTCCCATCATTGCAACTCCAAGTGGCCATTTGTCTGACTTCTGTGATTGGGGAAAGAGGTTTGCACTGAGTAAGGCTGATGCTGGCTTCTTGACATTTGTCCCATTCTTTTGTGCTGGGGGAGAAAAATGAAGCTTCAATAATAACCACAGAATTGCTCTGTTTTCCATGGTGTACAGGACTCAGAAATGGTACTGCTGGGCCTAGAGACAACAGACACTTGTTACCTGTTTTTCCACCACAGACAGATTCATGTGAGGGACTAGGCGGATTGAAAATTTTCCTATGACTCGGCCAGGGATGACTGTTTTAGTTCCAGGCTCATCAAACGCGCCCTCAATGCCGTGGATAGAGAGAGATGGATACCTCCATAGGTGCATCAGGAGTTCCTCCTAAATCATGCAGAGAACATATGACTAAGCTCAGTTGAGGGTTACATGCAGTGCTTACCTAGCATGCACAAATCCCTGGACCAAGGACTGGTGGCAGACACCTTTGTTCCAGCATTTGGGAGGCAGAGGCAACAAAATCAGGAATTCCACATTATCCCTAGCTCCTTAGTGAGTATGAGACCAGTAGAGCACTTGCTTAAGGTGCACAAGGCCCTTGGGCCATTCCCCTAGGCTTGCAATCAAATAGATCTCAGCTGAATTAAATTGCTCAGATCTCCAACATCTGTGTACCTGAGAGCCACTCATGACAAATTACCTGGCATCAAGTTAGCGGTGTCTGGACTAATAACAGAGGCAGGACATAAGGCTTCTTGTCTCCGGCTGCCTTCAGCTGCCTCGTGCAGCTGCTTCAAAATTTGAATCAGGGCCACTGGAATGACTTGGTAGGTACAAGCACTTGCCACAGAAACCTGACAACCCAAGTTTGATCCCCAGAGCACAAGAAAAACAGTCAGATGTGGAGGGACACATCTGTAATCCCAGCACTTCTATAGGAATACAGGCAGAGATAGCTCATAGGCTATCCTGGAGTATGCAGAGTGGCAGAACCAATAAGAAAATTCTGCCTCAGCAAGATCAAGGGAGAGAACAAACTCCTGAAACTTGCTCTCTGGCTCCACATGTGTCACACACACACACACACACACACACACACTTCATATATATATATATATGAAGATGATGGTGATGGTGATGATAATGATGATGATGACTTAAAAAGAAACTGAACCCAATTATAAATTTCTAATCAGGGTTATACACTGATAATGAATGGAGCAAATTTCATTCCTCAGAATTTGCTAAACAAGCCTTCAGTATCTGAGCCAATTTCTTTCTTGTGTATTTTCACAAACTTAGTCTGAGGGAAGAAATAGAGTCCCACAGAAAGCTGTACCACTTCTTACCATCACAGGTTTGCCTTCTCTGGGCGGTCCCTGGGGAATCAACCACAGTTACCAATGTCTGAAGATTTTCTTTTTATTAGCTTAGCTTAGTGTGTGTGTGTGTGTGTGTGTGTGTGTGTGTGTGTGATTGTGCGTATGTGTGTGTGTGTGTGTAGGGTGAGTTGTATGCATGAGAATGTGTGAGTGTGTGTGAGGTGTGTGTGAGTGTGTGTAGGGTGAGTTGTATGCATGCGAATGTGTGAGTGTGTGTAGGGTGAGTTTTATGCATGTGAATGTGAGTGTGTGTGAGGGTGTGTGTGAGCGTATATGTGTGAGTGTGTGTGTGTAGGGTGAGTTGTATGCGTGTGAATGTGTGAGTGTGTGTGAGTGTGTGTGTGAGTGTGTGTGTGTGTGTGTAGGGTGAGTTGTATGTGTGAGTGTGATACAATGCCTGAAGAGACAAGAATAGATGAATAGCGTGTCAGATCCTGAGAAATAGAGTTACAGGTGGTTGTGAGCCGTCCAATGTGTGCTGAAAACTGACCTTAGGTCCTCTGCAAGAGCAATGCGTGCCCTTAGCCATTAAGTCACCCCTTCAGCCCTCAGCAGACAAAGTATTAAAAAAAATATGAGAAATAAAATGAACAAAAACTTTAAATTCTTCAGGAACTTCTGATCTGAGTTCTAAGTTTCTTCACAGCACAGAGAAGGGAATGCTCTGGCTCGCCCATCAGCCCTGATGGCAATGCCTGAGAAAGAGAATGATTACCGGTGTTGGAGCCAGTGTCTCAGATAGTGGCTCCCAATCTTTGAACATTCAGAGAGTTTAACTCCCTGACAGGAAGTGGAATGGGATTTAAATTAATAAAGTGCTGTGGAAAGACCAGTGTCGACTGCGTCGTTATTCACAGTTAGCCTGCACCGACTGCTCCCAAAAGTGGCTGTGAGTATCAAAACCTGCCCGGGATTTAACCTTTGCCTGGTGTTCTGAGCTGCACAGATTAACAGTGTGGCGCCGCTTTGACCCTGGGAAAACAAGATTTGGGAGCAGCGGTCCTCTTTTCAGATCATGTCTGAATTTAAGGTTATACCTTGGTATCAAACAGAAATTTCTCAACTTGGCTGCTCTTCTGGTATTCTTCCAGGTCCAGATCGGTGTTTCTATACATTGTTTTCTCCTCCTCTGTAAGGGGAGCCATTTGATCATAGATTCCAGGAATCAGGATGTGACCTGATGAATCCACCAGGCTACCTACAAAACACATGCAGAAATTACAAGTGTGCCAACGCTGTGCTCCTAGAGTCAGGCTAGGTAAGACTCCTCTGTGGCAAAACACTGTCCCCTGGCCAGAATCAGCGGCAGCAATTCCCCTTACCCAAGAGATTATGGTACCAAGAAGGAAGTGGACACAAGGCAGGCTCAGCCTCAAGGGCGGAGCTGAGACACAGGTCTGCAAATGGTACAGCTATGCTCTACCTTTTATTTCACAAGCAAGCCTCCTGTTTGCATTTCATCTTATCCTGAGTTAAGAAGTAATAGGTATAAATTATTAAATAGTTGAAATATAGGCATATATTTTACATATGCACGCATACAGACTTGCACAAGAAAGTGAAACTTCCCAAAATATTTTCTCAAGTTTCCCCTACACACACACACACACACACACACACAAACACACACAAACACACACACTCACACTCAAAGAAAATACATAGCAAAGGCAAATTACAATCAGGAAGTTCATTGATATAACTCACACAAAATCACTAGTCCAGCTGGGGACATTTATTTAAGGGAAGGCATTTCATAAGTGTGTGTTCTGTGTTATTAATATGGTTAGAATTTGACATTTCCAGGGTAGGAACTTTATGCTCTGAATCATTCTGTTTTACAGTGATTGAGTCAGGAGTGGTGTAAGACTGTCATACTAGCACTAGGCTGAGGCTGAGGCAGGAGAATGGTTAGCTTGAGGAGAGCCTAGATACTTTACGTCAGTGTCATTAACTACAAATCACTTGTGAAAACAAGTGGACACTGATGCCTTAACACTATGTGTAAACACACCCTCCACTCTGTGTGTAAACATGCCCTCTGCTCTAGGTGCTGGGATACCAGAAGATGCCTGCCACCTTCAGTTACTAAGACACCATCTCTAACAAAGTAACAGCCTCTTGGAGACTATTCAACAGGTTCTTCCGTTCTATGTAGACACAATGAAAGGCAATAATGCTTAACAAAGTCTACCAAAGGAGAGCAGTTTCCCAGAAAAACATCATAGGAAGCCAAATTTGAGGTGCAAGTGTGTCAAGGCTGCAGAGTGCACGGGAAGGTGTCAGAGCTCTGTGTTTCCTCAGCTCCACCTTTGGCCCTCTCCCATCCACAAAGCTTCCCCAAATCTTCCATTCCTTCTCTGCCTGTACTACAGGATAGTATTGAAGACTGTTGTGCCTCTGGCTCTGAATTACACAAACTTGTTAGCACTGTGTACCAATATGGTTCAAACCCATGAATCCTCTTCAAGTCTAAAAATACGGAGGTGTTGAGGGATGAAGAAATGGCTCAGTTGAAACAGGGCTTACCATACAAGCATAAGGACATAAGTCCAGGTCTCCAGCACCCACACAGAAACCAGACACGTACGGCAACTCCCTTACAATCCCAGCAATCAAGAGAAGTAGACAGGGGCTCCCCAGGGCAAGCTGACTAGTGAAAATAGCCGAGTTGAAGAACTCTGAGTACAACAAGAGACCCTGGCGCAGTGAGTCGAGAGCAGTCAAGGAAGACATCTGATGTTAGTTTCTAGTACACACACACACACACACACACACACACACACACACACACACACACCCCTCACATAGACGAACGGGAATATGCACATGTACATATACCCCCCACATACATATGTAATAGATAGCAAGATGGTAGATAGACAGACAGACAGACAGATGATAGATGCTGAAGAACTGGTTGGGTCTGGCTATTACTGATTTGTAATATATTTTACCCAAAACAAAAACATCACCAACCATACAATCACAAAATCTCCCTTGAGCATGCATCCCTATGTTTTTACTCAGTCTCCAAGGACAGATGGGAGGAACGTGTTACGTGGGCCCTGTTCATAGTTCTAGCCAGAAAGCCATGGAGTCAAGGAGAATCAAGAAGACCTCTGAAGAGGAATAGCCACACAGGAGGAGGAGTCACAGAGAGCCAATGAGACCTCATGGCTAGGCTGGGTAGCTGATCCTGGGAGGTTACCTGTACAAGATGGAAACCATCTTGTGCTAAAATCTTTTATAGATCTGGGCAAGATTTTCATTGTCCTAGTGCTTTTGACAAATAGATCTGAGTACTTCAGGCATTGAAATCAGACTAACCCAAGGAACCAGGATGCTAGACAGTGGTGTTCCTATTGGGAGGATGGTGGTAACCCAGATGTCCTTAGTGGACCATGCTGGATTTGAGCATAACTAGCTTTCTTGGTACCCACTTCACCTTAAAATTGATACCAGTGAGGATACATGTTGACTAAGGAAAGATGTTTTATCAATATTCTCTTCCCTTGTTCACTCACAGTGAAATCTGATTAGGAAGAGCCATGAGGTCACCTCCAGGGCCTAGGGAATTTTAATTTCTGCTATTCAGAAGTAACTTCATTAGGGAGATATATGGTTCTTTATCACTGGTACATTTGCTCCATCAGGAAGATCCTGCCTCCCATCTTGCTCCCTTCCAGTGGACTTAATGATCCTGGGAACATAAAACCATTTTGGAAAGTACATGGAAGCCCCCACTGGAAACATCACAGCTCCTAGGAACACAGTATCTGAGGGGCTAAGACAGGAGCATTGCTATGAGTTCCAGGCCAGCCTGGCCTACAGCATAACATCTGGTCTATGAAAAATAAATAAATGATGATAAAAGGAAGGAGAAATTATTCTGGTGAAAAGATCAACTATCTCTGCTCCAAAATATTAAGTTGTATATTATCTGAATTCTTTAAAGGAAAAAAAAAAGCTCGTTGTATTCTTTCTGAAATTGTCAATCATGAGATACAGACTGAGTATATTAATATTCTAGAAAAAAATGTAAGGCCACTGAAGAATATATATAAATATATACATATATATAATAGATTGATAAATCGATATATAGATGATAGGTAGATAAAAGGTAGGTAGATAGATACATAGGTAGGTAGATAAATAAAATGTAGACTGATTTTCACTGTTTAGTTTTAATTTAGGGTCATGAGGGAGGAAATTCTATAGCTAAAGATGCTGATGTAGACCTTGAGAAGACCTTCGCATATAAGCATGAGTTTTCTGGCCCAGCAGGTCCCATGGCCCTTGAGCCCCAAATGAACACACAGCTGCTATATTAATTATGAAACTGTTTGCTGATGACTAAGACTTCTTATTGGCTAGCTCTGCCTTAATTTTTAACCCATTTCTATCAACCTATGTATTTCCATGAGGCTGTGGCTTACCCAGTAATAGCCAGCATGGTGGTACTCCTCTGGCAGCATTGTAACTCTGTCTGCCTATACCTCCCATAATTCTCCTCCTCTCCTAGTCCCACCTATCTTACTACCTCATTGGCCATTGAGGTAAGAGTGTTTTATTCATCAACCAATAAGAGAAACATACAAAAGGACATCCCCATCATTCCAGTATCATGGCCTTGTAGGCTGTTTATATTCTGTCTGGTACTACAAAGGCCAAGGGAGCATATTTGCAGTGTTTGACAATTTTTTTCTACCCCAAAAGAAAACAATGTAAAGTTTACATAAAAAGCATAGTGCCAGATGCTGTACTAGGGGTGGTGTCACATACCTTTAATTTAAGGACTCAGAAGGCCCAGGCTGGCACATCTTCATGAGTCCAAGGTCAGCCTGGTCCACATAGGAAGTTTCAGGCCCAGTCAAAACTGAATAGTGAGAGCCTATCTCAAAAAATTAAAATCAAGGCACAGTGGCATGCAGTTATAATCATAGCACTGGGGGTGCAGAGACAACAGGATCCCTATGACTTGTTGTCTAGTCAGTCTAGACTACTTGGTAAGCTCTGGATTCCAGTGTCTCAAAAATAAAAGTGGACAACAGCTGAGGAATGAGGAATGACACCCAAGAGTGCCCCCACATATGCACCCACATTAACACACACACACACACACACATTTGTACATCTACACATATATTCATGTCTACAAAAAGAACAACTTTTTAAAATAACAAAATAAATAGAAAATAAATGAAAGCAGAGTTTCAGTCCATGAAAAGAGATAATATATAACATAGGCTTAATTATAAGCCTAGAGATCACACAAGCAAGAGGAGAAAAGGCTAAGGAAATAGTTTTTCTTATACTACAAACTTTTTCAGAGCTGATTCAGGAACCAGAGGAGCAGAGGCCAAGGAGACTAAATAGAACTGATGCTCACAAAAGGAAGTAGAAATATTACCTAGAAGAGCAACCAAATCAGCCATTGGTTCGTTAAGGATGCCACCAAAGGTCCCAGAATGAAAATCTTGATCTCTACACTTTACCTTAAAGTAGATAAAAGAGTTGAGATTTACCTACTGCCCTAGTTCCTGTGCCAGATGGTATCCTTCAGAACTCAGGGGGGTGACCTCCAGACCCAACCTCACATCTCATGTCTCTCAGTCACATGACTTGGAGACTCTACCCTTTCTGTTTTAAATTGACTTCATCCCCCAAGTGTGCCACCAATACAATTCTATCTGAGATGACCAGATATTCCTTGGCTGAATTATTGCTGTTCAGGTAGCTGACTTGCTCTTGGCTTTGTGCCATGCTCTAGTTGAGACTCTTACAGCTACACCCATGGCCACTATTTTGCTGCATATAAACTTTCTCCATCTACCCAGCAGGGGGGAAAAGAGGCCAACAGCAAAACAAGATGCTCCACCATTTTTACTCTCTATCTACCTGACACCTTCTCAAGAGAGACTAATTCCTCCCCCAGGCACAAGATCTCCTCTCTGCCCACCTCCTTAGCACCTCTGTTCTCCTCAGGGTCTCCCAGCACTCTTCTTTCCCTTGCTTTGGGAAGGTTCTCAGAGAATCTGTGCTCCTTCACAGCCATGACTCCATCTCTCCTCACAGCCAAGTTCTGGCTTCCTGTTTTCCCAGCATTCCCACATCATCGCTCTCACTAAGTGTGTCTCTTTATAGTAAACACCCTGGAAGCTGAGGCTGACTTACTTGGTCCTTTGTCAATGGGACTCACATGTTGTTTCTTTTTTCTTTTTTCCTCTCCTCTCCACTCCTCCTCTTCCATCTCCTCCTTACTCTCCACCACCCCTCTCTCTCTCCTTTCCCTCTCTGCTGAGGTGCTTCTCCGTGAACTGGATCCCCGTCATTGCTTTTCAATCAATAAAAATGCAGATTGTAATTTGAAAGAAAATGACAAAGATGCATGGTATTTCTATCTGGTTCATAACATTAAGTCTCATAAGTGCCTGGGTTTGTGTTCTTCCATCACATCAATTAGTAGATCTACAGCCTGTTATGAGTTACAACTAAAGTGGCTAACTAATGGTCCATCCAGGAGGGACTTATTATAAGTTGTATGTGCTATTATTGGTTGCCCATGTTACTGAAAACTATTTGAAAGGAGGAATGGTCTTGGGGTGGAGTAAGCAGATTCCACCAACTTTTGAGATAGAAAACTAAGGCTTGGAGATAAAGACATCTGCACAAGGCTGCATGTCACAGAATGATGCCTCTGATGTCATCAGCTTCTCTTTCCTTTTGACCATAGCACTAGGGTCCCCTTCCACCAATACCTGCAGGCACACAATCAGAAAGGTTACAAAATGCTAACCTAGCATCTGATCAAGTAGCCATCTTGGTAGGGCATTATTCCCGCTTTCAAAACCCATACCCACAGTTCTAGAAGAAACGTCCAGGACTCTATGCACTCAAGTATATTCGCTCTGAGGTTTCAGGGGTTTGTGAACACAGCTAAAAGCCCAAGACTTCTGTGACCACCTAGTCTGTGAACCCCAAGGGAGAGCTTCCTGACTTCCTTTCCGTTTAAAGTCCCCAATAATTCCTCCATTCCATCCACAGCCCCAGTCTCCCTCCACAGGTGGAGCCTGCCAGTACCTCCACCATGAAGTAGCAGTTCCCACGGGTTCCATAAGTGAGAGCGGGCTTCTTCTGGCTGATCCACAAGTTGTCTGAGATCACAATGTAGTCCACACTAGAGAAGAAGTGGTCCTTTTCTCTTCTGATCAGCTCCTCCAGGGCAACAGATCCAGCCTCCTCCATCCCTTCCAGGATGAACTTAATGTTCACAGGAAGATCCTGGAAAAACAACAGAACAAGGAGCCTGTTCAAGATGCTCAAGCAAGGTTTTATTTAATAAAGATAAATTAGTCATGTATATTCAATGTGTGAATTGTTTAACATCGCAGCAGCTCTGTTTACAGCAGCAGAGGAGAAACAAAGGTAAGGACAGCTGACAGATCCCATGTGGCCCTTCGATGAAATGCTAAGGCAGAATTGGGAGCAGAGATCTTAAAGACAGCAGCGCCCATGCCGCGAGGCTTGATCATGCTTCAAGAAATTGGGCTGGAGCCGGGCGTTGGTGGCACACGCCTTTAATCCCAGCACTCGGGAGGCAGAGGTGGGCGGATCTCTGTGAGTTCGAGGCCAGCCTGGTCTACAAAGGGAGTTCCAGGACACTCTCCAAAACAATACAGGGAAACCCTGTCTCGAAAAACCAAAAAAAAAAAAAAAAAAAAAAAAAAAAGTAGTTGGGCTGGAATGGGATAGTAGGGGTGGTATATTATTTATGATTTAATAAAGAATATCAGAATGCAAAGTCAGCCTCACTCATTAGCTATAGAAGCTAGACAGGGTGGCATACATCTTTAATCCCAGGACTCAGGATGAATCCCTGTGAGTTTACACCAACCAAGGCCACACGAGAATAAATCAGTCTAAAAGATTAACAAAGCTCATGCCTTTAGTACAAGCCCTAGGGAGCTATATAAAGGACAGGAGCCCAGTGTCTCAGGCTGCTTTCTGAGATTTAGTCTCCAGCTGCATTGAGGAGAGGCAGCAGTCTGAGGCCTGGTGGAGAACCGTGTGTGCGTGTGTGTGTGTGTGTGTGTGTGTGTGTGTGTGTGTGTGTGTGTGTGTGTGTGTGTGTGTTGCTTATGTGGGTACATGCATGTGGAGGACACAGGTCTATGTTTAATGTGTTTCTCAGTTATTCCCACCTTAATTGTTGAGACAAGGCCTCTCATTGAATCTGGCTACACTGGCTGGCCAGAGAGTTGGGGGATCTTCCTGTCCCCCAGAACTGGGGCTACGGCATGAACACCTGGCCTTTCACATAAGTCCTTTGGACTTGAACATGGGTCTTTATGCCTGCATGGCAAGTACTTTACACACTGGGCGATTTCCCCAGCCCACCTAAAAAAGACACTTTGGAAGAAAGGTTGCTCAATTACAAATTGCTCTTTAGTTCCCACAACTCTGATCATGATAAATGAGAACTTTTTCCTTTGAAAGATTGTTAAGCCTCAGGGTAAGTTTTCTTTCAAGAACATTATTTTTCAACTGCGTTCAACCTGCCTTTTGAGTTACTGAGCGGCATTGATCGTGAGCAAAATGGATCTTATGCCTTTTTCTATGTAAGAAGGACATGGAGACCTCCTTTAAAGTTCTGATCTTTTTGTCTGACTCATTTGTTTATCTTTGAGAGCCATGGTGAGAAATTGGGATTTTTCTCCTAGAGCACAGAGCCAGCATTGGAGAACTCTAACCATTACATGCTGAGAAGCAGTGTGGTTACCAGCCTGGAGAGTGAGTGGATCTGGGTTACCATGGAGCAGACAGATGAGTCCAGAATTAGAAGAGCCCTGTACCTTAGGAACAGGTGACCTTTGGTCACCCATTTGGATGAAGGAATTTGGGAGTAAGGGTCAGCTCCGTGGAACAAATTGCCCTTCGGTGTAACCAAAGCTGAAGCTCCTAATCGTCACAGTCAGATGTCCTTTAGCAACATCTGATAGACACATGATTGCTGAGACATAGGTGGAAAACTAAAGAAAATTTCAGTAAATTATATTTCATAAGATGTAAACCAGGGCTAACAACACACTCAGTAAGGAAAGGCACCTGCCGTCAACAAGTCTGACAACCAGATTTCAGTCTCTAGGGCCCACATAGTAGAAGGAGAGAAACATCTTGCAAGTTGTCCTTTGACCTTTTTATACATTCCTGACATATGTGCTCCCTCTCTGTACATGCTCTTCTACACACACACACACACACACACACACACACACACACACACACACACACAAATAAACGATTTTTTAAAAAATTAAAAAAATAAAAGGTGGCCTGGCATTGGTGATGTACACCTTTAATCCCAGCACTTGGGAAGCAGAGGAAGGTGGATCTCTGTGAGTTCAAGGCCAGCCTGGTATACAGAGTGAGTTCCAGGACAGCTTCCAAAGCAATACAGAGCAACCCTGACTCAAAAAAGAAACAAAAAAGAAAAGATGTAAACCAATCTGTTAGCTACTTAGTATGGGACCAACAGCCAAAGTCAGGCTTGGCAGCAACTGCTTTTCCTTGTCCAGGCAGCCACCAGCCACATGCTCTGTTTTTAATGTGATTGACATTGCAGGCTGTAACCCATGCTCCCAGGGTCATTGCTCTCTGGCTGACTTGCTCTGAATAGGTTCCCCGAGTTTCCCAAGCTTCTAGTTTTCTCTCTGACATTCTTGTGACACTCAAGATTGTGGATCGTGAGTAACCCTGTGCAGTGTCTTGAGGAGAAGGTAAGGACCTCAAAGCGTGCTGTTACTATAATTGCCTCAGAGCACCACCGTCTCTCTCTCTCTCTCTCAAGCAAAACTGGCCACCTACCTGCTTCAGAGCCCTGAAGGCACCCACAGCATTAATCCAAGCCAAGACAGGGCCTTTGTTGTCTGTTGCGCCCCTTCCATATAACTTTCCTTTAAAAACAAAAGAAGAAAATTTCAATATAGTACACATCTGCCAAGTTACATGAGTTATACGAACTCAACTTTTGAGATAAAAGAAAATCCGTAGCGGGGTTAGAAATTTCTATAAAGCCACATGACTGAATTTTGAGATTAGATAACCAATAAGAGTTAAAATATTGCAGACAATAAAAACAGACTATTTGGGGCTATTTTTAGTCCTGTTGGGACTCATTTGTTCCCCATCCTTGTATCCGGCCTCAACATCCTTGTGAACAGCACACAGCATACTCTCTCGTGCTTTAATTGGAAGAATAATGAAATAAATAAAGATGCCTGTATATCTCTCCATTAACCTTTCATCTTCCTTTCTTCACAAAATGCAAATTATATCTGCTTAAAGAAAAGCTGTAATCTAGACAACAGTTCCTATAAGAGCTCCACCCGCTAGGGTCACGAAGATATCAAATTCATAGTTTGTTCCACAAATGGAAGGAAATGAATGTTACTGACATGAAAACAGGATTTCTCTCAGCTCCTTCCCTCTCTTTTCTCTCTCTCCTGCATGTGTATGTGTGTGTGCGTGCGTGTGTGTGTGTGTGTGTGTGTGTGTGTGTGTGTGTGTGTGAGATCAAATCTAGGACCTGGTGTATATAGGATAATGACTTTACTACTGAGCTATATCCCAAACCTCTTTTTTTCACTTTTTCTTTTGAGACATGGTCTTAGTCAGTTGCCCAGGCTTGCCTCATTGCATTTTGTAGCACGGGTTTAGCTTGAAATTGTGATCCTTTCTCCAGCCTCCTGAGAAGCTGAGCATAGTCCTGCACCACTAGACCTAACCCTACTCTTTTTTTGAGACAGTCTTTGTGGCTTTGGAGGCTGTCCTGGAACTAGCTCTTGTAGACCAGGCTGGTCTCAAACTCACAGACATCCACCTGCCTCTGCCTCCCAAGTGCTGGGATTAAAGGTATGCACCACCATCGCCTGGTAGCCCTGCTCTTTCTTAACCATTACTAAAGACCTGGGATTGTCTTTGACTCTGTGCCCAAGCCCAAGCTCCACCTAGGAATCAGCTGACACTGACCATCCACCTCTGTGAGTGTGTAGGGATCTGTTAGCCACCCATCGTCCTTCTGAGCTGGCTGCACATCCAGGTGCCCATAGAAGCACACGGTGGGTTTCTTGGGATCATTTCCCAGCTCAGCCAATATGATGGGAGGTATGGGAAGACTTTGGCCATCAGGCATCTGTGGGACAGTGGATCACAATATTAAAACAAACAAACAAAAAGAGAAAACACACTCTCAGTTCTTTCACAACATTCAGAACAAGAGCCCTGTCTACTTTCTGCTTGAGTCCCTATAAAACCTACATTGCTTTTCTAAGCATCTCTCCCCATCTCTAAGGTGCACATAACGGCTAGGTATAGAGATGCATGACCTTAATCCCAGGACTGAAGAGCTGAGGCAGGCAAATCTACGCATTTGAACCAGGCTAGTCTGCAGAGTGAGTTCTAGGCCAGCCAAAGCAACTTGGTGAGGCTCTGTCTCAAATAAATAAATAAACAATCCCACAAAAAAATAAGCCAAAAAGTATACACAGTGGTACACTTTTAGTAACTATATGAATCATCATTGGAATTAGGAGTATCAGTAATTATTAGGCAGACAATGCCAAATAATACAGTTCTTTGGACATATTCTTCAGGAACTCAGGTTTTGAATGGCTTAATTAGAGCAGCAGATTTTCCAAATCATTGGAATCTTTGAGGATTCTGAAATCCTCATGGATAAAGCAGGAGACACTGGATACTTTGATGCAGATCTGGACCCATAGTAGAATGTCAGTTCTAAGCAATGGCTCTGTGCTAGCTGGCTTTATGCTAGCTTGACACAACTAGAGCTATCTGAAAGGAGGGAGCCTCAACTGATAAAATGTCCCCATAAGATCCAGCCGTAGGTCATTTTCTTAATTAGTGATTGTTGAGAGAGGGCCCAGCCCATTGTGAGTGGTGCCAACCCTGGGCTGTTGGTTCTGGGTTCTACAAGAAAGCAGGCTGAGCAAGCCATTGGAGGACACGCCGTAAGCAGCTCCCTTCCATTGCCTCTGCATCAGCTCCTGATTCCAGGATCCCACTCTGAGTTCCTGACATCCTTTGATGATGAACAGTATTGTGGAAGGGTAAGCCAAATAAACCCTTTACTTCCCAGTTTGCTTTTTGGTCATGGTGGTTGATCATAGCCACAGAAACCCTAACTAGGACAGGTTCCAAGTAAAGAACACGCTCTTCACATGGGTTTGTTCAGAAAGCTGCCTGTGTGTAAGAGGCAAGGGAAAAATGTACATGGAGAACCAGATGGGCAAGTCTTCCCATAGAAAACTGACCCACACTTATGGCTTCCATTTCCTTCTTAACCTGTCTCCAGTCCTGCTATGACCAGAAGTCGGTAGCACAGTCTCCTTTGAACTAGATGGGATGTTTAATTCATATGGGAAATCTGGACTCTGTGAGGATTGAGGTGAGGCTCTGAGTACATCCGTTTCTTAACACCACTTAAGGAAGGTATGGCTGATGGCCACAGACCTGGAGGCTCCCATCCTGCCAGGTACCTGTTGAGAACCCAAATCCACAGACTCCACCCCAGCTCCCAGGTGCCGGAGCTTGTCTGCAGTCAAGGTCATCATCCTGAAGAGTTCCTGTCTGAGACGAGGCACAGGCTGTACAGAGTCACTCTCAATGGCCACCCATTCCTTCAGGGTCTGTGAAGAAAGACAATGAGGGGGTTATCTAGGCAGGGCACAGGAACCCATGTCCTGCTGGGTGGGAGTAGCCAAATGCTCTTTGGTTCATGAAATCTTGTAGATTAGGTTACTAGCACAGCGACATTCAAAAGCACACGGTGGGAACAATATTTCAGTTGTAAAGCTTGTTTTGCAAGTGTGAGAACCAAAGTTCAATCCCTCAGAGACAACTTTGCAAAACATGATCTGGACATTGTGGTACATGCTTGTAATCCTAGAACAGGTAAGGCAGAGACAGGTAGGTCACTGGGGCTCAATGGCAATTCAACTGAGCCAACTTGACAAGTCAGTAAGACTCTGGTTTTAAAAAGACAAAACAAAAAATAACAAGGTGGACAGCACCTGAGGAAAACATACAAGGTTGACCTTTGGCTTACACACACACACACACACACACACACACACACACACACACACACACACAATGGGTGAGTTGGGGATTAATTTAAAAACTGGAGACCAGAAGCATCTAATAACAAAGATGACATAGGGTAGGTTGAGCAAATAGTGAATCAATCCCCACACATTTGATCCTCTAAATGACATAGCCAGGACTTGGATTCATCACTGTGTGAGCTTAGTTACTCAGTCTTCCTCAATCTATGGCCTCACAAGCCTTTGGCAATTCCTTAACCCTTCAGTCTCAAATTCCCAGCTGTGAAAGAGAAGAGTAGGGCTGGATAGATGGCTCAGAGGTTAAGAGCAATTACTGCTCTTGCAGAGGACCCAGGTTCAGTTCCTGGCATCCTCACAGTGCCTCACAATGCCTCACAATCATAACTGCAGATCAGGGGTTCTAATGCCCTCTTATGGTCTCTGAGGGTTTCTGCACACAGGTAGTGTGCATAAATTCACATAGGCATACACACACAGTCAGATAAATTAACTGATACACATAAAAATAAAAAGGAAATAAATTAATAACTTTTTAAAAGGAGAGTGTTCCCTCATTTCAGGAGACACAGTGCCTCTATATTATAGAACTTAGTAAACATTCACTAAGAGCACCTACAGTAGAGTAATACATAATCAATACTCATGGTCCAGGTTTGGAATCTGAATTGCTGACAACAAAACTTTTTTTTTAGTATTATGTAACCAGAATGGCTTAGAACTTGTGAGCATCCTCTTATCTCTGCCTGCCAGGTGTTGGAATTACAGGTGTACACCACCATGCCTGGCAGAACACCTTCATGTATAATGGATAGCTGATCTTGGCTTTGCTTCTTTAGTTTGATTTCACTTTCCTGCTTATAGCATCTAAATTTTTATCATAAGGGAATTTACTTAGGGAATATTAGGTTTTACATTTTTCACCTGGAGTTTGTAGGGCAGGTTCTGTTGACACCCACCTCCCAGAGTCAATGGGATGCTTGAAGAGGCCTGGAAGAGGGATGCTCTGCCTGAAAACCCATACACACACACAGCTCCTGTGACACACAGTCTCTAAACTGACTCTGAAGATTCCACTTGAATTCCAGAAATACAAGAGTTCTCTCTGTCAGATTAGCATTGCAGGAAGGATCACATAGAGCTCATGTTTAGGAACATTGGCCTGGGGAGTCAACTTAACACAAAGGCTTCACCTCTGTTTGCATGACAACAGTCTTTACATTGCCTGATTGATTCAAACATTGGACCAGTGTGTTGATAGGATGTAGAGCATGAAGTCTAGTGAGACCCAAAGGAGGCCTTAGAGGTGCCAAATGGTGTGGAAGTCAAGCATAGTGGTGCACACCTGCAGTCCTAACCCCTGGGAGCTAGAGAAAGAAGGAACAGGACCGTCCTCTACTAGGAACTGAGTTTCAGGCTGGTCTGGACTATGTGTGACTCTGTCTCACAAAAACAAAACACCCAATTCAGTGCAGGGAAGGCTGTGATCATGGACACAGATGCCCACAGAGGGGACAATAGAGCCAGTGGCAAGGGAGACGGCAGCTGCTCAGTGAGACATATGGACCTACACCTCCCCTACTAGTCCCCTCTCTGCTGCCAAAGCCACTCTCTGCTCTTCTTTTCTTCACCTGCCAATATGTCCATCCCACATGATAGAAACCAGGCTAGTGTTAGGAATACAGCCAAGGACTATCAGTGATGGCAGTGAAGTATAAAATGTTCTCTCGTTCCATCTGGGCATCTCTGGGAACCAGGGGATACTGTCAGTGGATTACATGACAGACTGGAATAATCACACACTGTTGTGGGAATATTATCTTAAAATATGCTATGGTATATTTGTTTAAGGATGCAAAGATGTGTTGCATTCTTCTGTATGGCATCTGTTTAACTCTGTGAAGCTTTGTTACTTTGCCTGTCTAAAACACCTGATTGGTCTAATAAAGAGCTGATTGGTCAATAGTGAGTCAGGAGAAAGGAGAGGTGGGTGGGGCTGCCAGGCAGAGAGAATACATAGGAGAAGAGAATAAGTAGGAGTGAAAAAATGAGAAGAGGAGGAAACCAATGGCCAACTACCCAGCTACACAACCAGCCATGGAGCAAGAAGGAAAGAGAGGTATGTAGAATAGAGACAAGTAAAAGATCAGAGGCAAGATGTAGATGGAATAATCTAAAAAAAAAGCTGCCTAGAAATAAGACAAGCTAAGACCAGGCATTCATAAGTAAGAATATGTCTCCATGTATTTATTTGGGAGCTTGATGACGGCCCCCAAAGATTAAAAAAACAACAACAACTACAATGAGCTCCATAGAGGTGCTGGTAACCAGCACCTACTATGTCAGATACACTGGGATGCACAGTGTCTTTCTAGAAGCTGGGACTAAGGGATCTTCTGCCACAAAGATTTGAGTACTGATATTTTAACCTAATAAGAAGCCATCACCTTTTTTTAATGGAATCATATCATCAGGTGCAAAAGAAAACCCACATCTCCCAGAAAATTGGTTCTGAAGGGAGCAACCAGAGCATCACATGGGGCCTCTCTTACCTGCACGAACTCATCCTGGTGGAGGTCTATGTACTGGAAGACCTTCTCCAGCAGCCCCGAGGGTGGAGAAGATGAGCAGAGCATTTCTTGCTCCAGCAGCAGCAGCAGCAGTGCCAAGACAGATGAAGCCTGTGATTGATGACAATTAAAACTTTCAAAAGTTTTCATAAACCTGCTACCCAGTACTGCAGCTCCTTGTGAGTTGGACTGAAGTGACCAGGGACAGTTGGACCGGAAATGCGTGCCTCCTCAAATCCTTCCCCACATGCTGCCTTCTCAAAACAAATGGGTTTTTCAAATAAATATGTGGGTATATGCATATACTTTTTAAAGATTAAATTTTAACTTAATTTAAATTTTTGTGTGCCTGGGTGTTTTTCCTATATATCTGGTTGTGCACTGTGTAAATGCTTGGTTCCATGGAGGCTAAAGGCGAACACTGGATACCTGAAGACTAGGGTTATAAATGGTTGGGGTCTTGCATGTGGTTGCTGGGACATGAACCTTGGTCCTTTGGAAGATAGCTCTTAACTACTGAGCAATTACCCTAGAATCTACGTTTTCTTTGAGAACTTCATACCTGAATACTTCATCTATATCATTTCCCTCCCTTCCCTGCCTGCTGTGCCCCCCCATTCTTCCTGGAAAATTCATAGTCTTTTTCTTTAATTATTATTGCTGTGCAAGTGCACATGTGCACACACACACACACACACACACACGTCTTAATGACTTTTATAATGCTGAGAAAAACACAATGACTAAGGCAACTTAAAAAACAAAGCATTTAATTTGGGGGGTTCATGGTTCCAAGGGGCTAGAGTCTGTGACAGTTCCAGGTGCTGGAACAGTAGCTGAGAACTTACATCTGAACCACAAGCAGGAGAAAGAAGGGGGAGAGAGAGCGGGAGAGAGCAGGGAATGTCATGGGTTTCTGAAACCTCAAAGTCCATCCCTGTGACACACCTTCTCCAGCAAGGTCACACCTCCCAATCCTTCCCAAGCAGTTCCGCCAACTCAGTGGTTTTCAACCTGTGGGTTGCAACCTCTTTTAGGTTGAATGACCCTTCACAAGGGTAGCATAAGACCATTGGTAAACATAGATATTTACATTACAATTCATACAGTAGCAAAATTACAGCTAGGAATTAGCAACTAAAATAATTTCAGGGTTGTGGATCACCACAACAGGAGGAATTAAAGGGCCGCAGCACTAGGAAGATTGAGAGCCATTGCACCAACTGTTTTCAAATATGGGAGCCTATTGGGGCCATTCTAATTCAAACTGCCGTAGCTACATACACACATGTATGTCTAATCCCCCTGAGTCCATTTAGCCATTGCTCATATGTACACAGTCTAAGGCTGAACATACGGGTTTGGGCAACCTATTCAGGATCTTGTTTCCGGAGGAAGCAGACTCCCCCACTCTCAGCAGTCACTTGCAGCTCTTCATCTCTGGGTAGGACCTTGTTGAATTTTCCCCGTCAGTGTTGGCATGTCACTTGTTGTGCTTGTCTTATTCAAGAGCCCACATTGTTGAGAGTTTCTGGGTGCATTGTCCCTGTCAGACTTGGGGGACACTATCTAGTAGCGATCACCCTAGTCTCCTGGCTCAGACAGTCTTCCTTTCCCTCCTCTTCCTTTTAGTGTTTTCTAAGCCTTGGGCGGAGGGGTACACTGTAGATGTGTCAGTTGGGGTTTGACACCCCACCATCACTTATTCTCTGCATTGTGACCAGCTGTGGATCTCTTTAATAGTCTTTATCTGTTGTGGAAAAAAAAAGAAGCTTTGTTGGGACTGGAGAGATGGATCAGCAGTTAAGAACACTGTAACACTGTCTGCTCTTGCAAAAGGCCTTGGGTTTGATTCCCAGCACCACGTGGTGGCTCACAACTGTCTGTGCCTCCAGTTCCAGGAGGTCTGGCACCCTTACACAGACATACATGCAGGCAAAGCACCAATGCCCATTAAAGAAAACCCTTAAAAAACTAAAATAAACAAACAAGTGAAACGAAGCTTCTCAGCTGAGAGGTGGGAACACATTTTTATCTATGGATATAAGAATAAGGATTTAGATCAGTTATAAATTACGTTTGTTTAGAGAAATGTCATCAGTAGATTCTCCTCTAGGCTCTATGATCTCTCTAGTCACAGGCGACTGACTAGGCTAATATTACCAGGCATGAATTTGTTCCCATCAAGCAGGCCTTAAGTCTGATTACACAGCTTAGTTACTCTGAAGATAAGAACATCACTCTTCCATCACTGGGGCTATCTTGAGGGGTCAGCCACTACTGAGGTGCATTGACTTTGCACCCGGGGAGCACTGACTGCTCCTCACCCTTGGCAGCTTGCAAAGCTTCTTCTGATCCTAACAGATTTTAATGGGACCTCAGAGGCTTATGAATCATCCCTGCATGAATGCTAGTGCTACCTACAACAGTCAATGAGCTTGTCTTTAAGCCATGAAACTCAGGCTATTCCTAAGATACAAGCTGTTCCCTGGTCCACTTCCTATATACAGAGCGGGTTCTGAGTCACATGTGTGAGGAATGTTGCTTGAGAGAGGGAGAAATACCAAGTGGAACCCAGCGAATACTCGTGGAAATTTCATAATGTTTAAAGCCTGTGCAGAATGCTGGGTTCTCCAGACCCTGCAAGCAGAGTGCTGTAAATACAAAGAGAAGAAACTTAGAGTGTCAGTGTCATAAGTGACAGAGAGGCAGCCCTGGCCTGGGGGCATCTGCTGTTCCTGGTCTGTGCCTCTTGCTCTATATTCTGACATGTTCCTCCCTCCCCTGCCTGGCCTCCACAGAGACACTGTGCACAAGCCGTTGAGCCAGTGTCTGTCACCTTTCTCAGTTCCTTAATCTGTCATCCCCACCGGGTGGCTATTCCTAGGGATGATTCTACCCAGATGTCCTTAGATATCTCCTTGACATGGACATGGTACCATGTCAAACGCAACAAGACTGCACTTGGGTGACATAGTTAGAACCCTGCTTAAAATATAATAATAGTAATAATAATAAAAATGGAAATGAATAAGCTCCCAAGATATTACTGTTGGAACCTGGCATTATGCAGACCCTGCCCCCTGACAAAGGGTGGGACGCACATATTGACATTCAGACAGATACTTAGGCAGCTCAAAGGGTCCTGTGTTGCATGGCCATGTCATGGCTATGTCACATGTTGCGGGCTGTGTAAGGACTCAGTACACATGTGCAAGCTTCCCCTTTTAAGCGAGCACATCCACATATTTGCTCTCTCTCCCTTCACTCCCTTTGCCCTCTCTCTCCTCTCTCTCTCTCTCTCTTTCCCTTCTCCACCCTTCTCTCCCCCTTCACCACTTGTTTCTCTCTCTCTCCCTCCCCCTTATCTTCTTCCCTTTCCCTTCAATAAAGTCCCCATGAGTTTGTTGCATCTCATGGTTCATGTTTTCATTTCCTTGTGACTGAAGCATGGTTTCCCGTTCCATCTACTCTACTCATAACTGAAACAAAAGAACGACAAATACAGCAGAACAAAACAAACCCATAGTGTTTTACAGGACAAGAGTGGCTAGAATCAAAAAGTCAAAGAGTAGGTTCTAGTGAGGGCATGGAGAAACTGCGACCTTCATATGCTCCTTGTAAAACAGTTGACTCGGGGGGGTAAAGGCTCTTCTCACTGAGACTGCAGATTCCTTGTACCTACACAATGAAAAAAAATCTATCCCCAATCCTCTGATCTACACACACACACACACACACACACACACACACACACACACACACACACAAACACAGCCTGTCCCAGTAAATAAATAAGCATAAAAACGGAAAGTAAAATGAAACAGCCCTTTGAAAAAGACAGATCTCTTTGAGTTCAAGGCCAGCCTGGTCTACATAGTCAGATCCAGCAAACCAGAGCTACATAACAGAGAAACCATGTCTCCAAAACAAAGAAACAAACAAACCAAACAAACACCTTTAAAAAAATCCTAAAAGCAAAACAGTTTGGACATTCTGCACATGATTAAACGTGTTCTATGACCCAACAATTCTGCTCTGATTCATATACTCAAGAGAAATAAAAATGTTACACAAAAAAACTTGAAAAAATGGTTACAGATGAATGGATAACCAAAGTTGGTATATTCCTGTAATGAGATTATCTGGCTGACTGAAAACAAAACAAACAACAAAAAACAATAAAGTACTTGGTCATGAAAAGTATTGGTGGGGTTGGGGAATAGTTTAGTGGTGGTGCACTTGCCTTGACAATATAGTGCTGAATGAAGTAAGCCGGACATAAGGGACTGTTTATTGAATGCGTTCCTTTATATAACAGTCAAGAATATATCAGTACATGGAGACAGGAACCCTGGAGTGAAGGATACAGTGCCTGTCAATGAGGAAAGAGTTTTCTTGAGTGATGAGAATATTCTAACATGGATTGTGGCGATGGTGATTCAACCCAGAAAGTATACCAAAAACAGTTGATGTGTGTGCTTTACCTGGCTGAACTGTAAGACGTGTGCATTGAAATACAGGTGTAAAGTAACCGTCGGGCACACAGCCACTCACTTGACTATTAATAAGTGTGAGAATAAGTAAGAGAAGTGAGGGGTTAAAATTAAGGGACCGGTGAGTCTTGCTTGCTCTTGATGGGAATCAGGAACTTGGCCAGCAGGTGGCACTGGCGACCCGTTGGTGTCCTCCATGTTAGATCTACACAGAGCTGTTCAGGAAGATCCTAACAGCAAGGGGGCTGATGAACCTGGTGAGTAACAACCTGGTTTGCCTTCCAAAGATTTCAAACAAACAAACAAAAACAAAAACAAAAGCAAAACAAAACAAAAACCCCAGAGCACCAAAGAAAACTCATGTTAGCTCTTTGAAAATGCTAAAATCTAACCCCTCCTCCTTCCCCCATGCCCCCAAGTTCTTCGGATTGACCAGGGCCTCTTTATATGTTATACCACCAAGCTGCATCTCCAGTCTCAAAGAGGAAAAACCCTTGGCAAGCCCTTGTCCAGATTAACACTTGAATTTATTTCTCATCCAGTTGTCACTAAGCAAGTTTTTAATTAGTATATTTTTTATTCTTTCAGAATTGCATGTGTTTTAATCATATTCACTCCTACTCCTGCCCCTAACTCCTCCCAGTGCACCTCACTCCCTATCTCCCCCAGTTTTCTGTCTTAAAAAAAACCCTCCAGTCCAATTTGTGCTGCCCATATACTCTTAGGTGTGAAGTCATACACCTGAACATGGTGCACCTACCAGGGACTCTCCCTCAGAAGTTACCAACTGACCATAGTGCCTCAGCAAAGGAGGCTCACCCATTGTCTTCCATAAAAAAGGCTATTTTTAAAAAGACAAGAAGCTGGACATGGTGGTGCATGCCTTTAATCCCAGCACATGGGATCAGAGGTAGGTGAATCTCTGTGAATTTGCTGATCTACATAGAAAATTCCAGGCTTCATACTTAGGCCATCTCTAAATAAGGAAAAGAGTTTGATGGTAAAGAAAAGGGCCACAGAAGAGAAGGAAAACAGTACTTGAGTCCTTTGGTGCAAGGACTGAGATTTCAGAGTTGAGTAAAGCTGCCTTCTTTGTGAGGGACCCAGGTCTGTCACTGTGACTAACTGGGGTCTGTGGCCCTGATGGTGCCACAGATAAAGGAGCTGACACACTCTCCACTTCTTGACCATTTTGGGCCCCTCCCTTTCCCTCACCCTTACAGAGTTGGACAGAGCCTGCCGTGTGCCATTTTCCCTAAGCAGCAGATCCTCAGGATCTTCTTAACTTTCCCCACAAGTTTCTGAGTCAACCTGTACTGTAGTCTGATCAGGCAGTGTGTCCCAGAAGCTGAGGTCAAGTTTGTCCTAAACTCATTCCTGTAATCAAAGGGGAAGCCTACCCACTTCCAAAGAGATACTAACAACATTTGGAGGATCCTCATCAGGCTTCTGGAATGTTGAGTGGAGTCACAAGGGACCCAGATCACCATATACCTGCTGGCCAGATTTTCTACCAGATGTGACATCACTTGCCCGTCCCCTTCTTTTTGCTCCAGGCTAGTCAACATGTGTGTCAGCTGACCCTGAACCACCTTGAGCAGAGCCACATTCACCAAGGACAGTCCATTTGCACCATGAACGGCAGGCTGTGAGCAGGGAGAGGGAATCAAGCCTGTTATTGTGCTGGTCGTCTTTGACAACGAAAGGACCACGGAGTAGAAACGATGGCACTGCTGTCACTGCACCATGCCCATTATCCCTTCGGCCTTCTCTGGTCCCTCCCTGTCCTGTAAAACCATTTCCTTATTTCTCTTTATATGAACAGAAAGTCTTGGCATGTAATGGTAGAATTCAAACCAGACTATGGCTGAGACCACAATGCCTGCAGCAGCTCCTGCCCTGAGGACACGGATGGGCAGCCTATTGGTGTGGGAAGCCCAAGCTAAGACCTGTGAGTGCCAGAATTTCTTACCTGGGGAAGTGAGTTTACATCTAGTGGTGGCCACATGTCCTGCTACTCTGTTGGCAGTTCCTTGCCAGCTGCTAGGGAATCGGGGAACCTGCCTGCCTGCAGCCTCATGGTGTAATGCCATCTCCCTTCCTTACCAAGCTGTAAGAATGGACTTCAACTCGGCTACAAGGGCTTCATTCTCTTGAGACCCCTCACCATACCATCTCTCTGTGGTGCTGAAGCCAGAACATTGCTCAGAGCCCCCACCACTGCTGTCTATCCATCCGTCTGTCCATTCATGGCATTCATAACCCCTTTAGGAATCTTCTCAGTCCAACAGTCCAGCACAGGGTCTCTCTTGACCCTGCACCCGAGGCCCTGCAGTTCCCCATTTGCCAGACAGAGGTTGTCTGTAACACTGGGAGAGATTTCAGAGACAACTTCATTTCAAGCACCAAAAACTTTACTTACCAAGTCACCTGGAGTCCTACTGTTCCTGTTTACAGAGGCTGCTCTGTCCTCTTTCTGTTTCAATGAAGTTTTTTATGACAGAAGAAAACACATTTGCTATTAACCTGGTTTTTCATGGTGATTGATTTAAAACAAATAAAAAGAAAGAAAACAAAACTTTCAGGTTTTTCTGGATTGTGTTAATCCCAGGTGGGTGGAACACAGTCCAAAGATTCCAGCAGAGAGGGGTTATGTGCAGTGGCCCCAGGGGCAACTAGGGTGGGGCCCCCTTCAGGGAGCAGCCCTTCCCCAAGATGAAGGCAGCAGTTCTGAGGGGCAAAGCTCCCTAGAAATGTGCAGACAATTAAAATCAAACATCCCAACAAGCTGGCAACCCTGAGCCAAGGATTTGTGATGTATACATGCAGTTAAATTAGAAACAAGCTTGTTTTATATGTCGTGCCCAGTTCTCTCTCCCTCCCCTCCTACCCTGACCCCCACCGGCCCCCAATCCCATCCCCTTTCTGCTCCCCAGGGAGGATGAGGCCTTCCATGGGGAACTTCAAAGTCTGTCATAACATTTGGAGCAGGGCCTAGACCCTCCCCTGTGTGTCTAGGCTGAGAGAGTATCCCTCTATGTGGAATGAGTTCCCAAAGTTCATTCGTATATTAGGGATAAATACTGATCCACTACCAGAGGCCCCATAGATTGCCCAGGCCTCCTAACCTCAAAAGGTCAGGCTCAAGAGACAACAGGTGCGTAAAATTTAGTACTTAAAAAAACCAGCTTGACCCCTCAGATGTGGTCATACACATGTTGCCCAAGAGTTAACACTAATCCATCTCCAAGAGATAACACTAACCCATCTCCTACGGCTGGAAAAGATTCCTACCCCTTTCCACTCCACTGGGTGTGATCCCCTGAGTTTTGCCTGTCTGCTGTGGCTATACCACAATGCCCTTAGTACCCTCTCCACATCTCACCTACCTCCCTTGGTAAATCTGTCACTGACCTGTCACTGTCATCCATGCATGGCAAAGCCCAAATGACTGAGTTTCTGTACTGTCTTCTACTGTGGTCTAATTAGCTGGTTTGACTCAACAGATTTGTGAGGCCAAATTCGGCTTAGGTTCATTCCCGTCACCAAAGGTGAGGCCCACACACTGCTGCCTGATGAGTGATACTGACAAAGGAGACCCAGTTTGGAAAATCTTAAGCAGCCGTCTAAGAATGCCGGGTGGAGGTATAAGGAGCCAGAAGTCACCAGAAGCTGAGTGTGGAGGAAGACCTGAGGTTGAATTCTGGGCTCCGTGTAGTTTCAGGTCACTGAGCCAGGGACAACTGCATCGTCATGCTCCAGCATCACTGGCAGGAGAAGAGACATCATCCGGCCTTCATGGCCAGTGCTAGAACATCAATTGTCACTACCACATGTGGCTATCGGTGCCTTTAGAGGCTGCAGGCAGAAAAAGGTATCTTTCTTGAAGTCTAAAGCAAAGTTAGAAATAAAGGGCATTTACAGGTCTTCCCAATCCATATTACTCTAAAAACCTGAGGGCAAGTAATAAGATGAGGGCAGTATCCCATATGGCCAAAACCCATCGTTAATGGCTTGTTATGAGATGGACTCCTCAAGCTCTGTATGTCTCTGTCTAACACCCCAGTCTTTGCCAGCGAGAAAGTGTGATGGTTCTTAAAGACCTTAGGGCAGTGAACCGAGGGAGTCCACAGTCAGCATGCCATGTCACCCGACTCTATATCTCCTCAATAAGATCCCATATGACTACTATTGCTTCAGTATTGTTGACCTGAAAGATGCATTGGGGGCCGGGCATTGGTGGCGCACGCCTTTAATCCCAGCACTAGGGAGGCAGAGGCAGGCGGATCTCTGTGAGTTCAAGGCCAGCCTGGTCTATTGAGCGAGTTCCATGACAGTCTCCAAAACAATGCAGAGAAACCATGTCTTGAAAACAAACAAACAAACAAAAAGATGCGTTGGGGATTTTCCTCTGTCTGAGGGCCTTTCCTCCTTTGAGTAGGAGAAGCAGCAGCAATACTGATTTTGTTTGGACAGATTTTGGAAGCACTCTTTAAAACAACTTTGGCAGACCTCCGTGACTTCGAGGCCATTCTGGTCTACATAACAAGTTCGAAGGCCAGCCGGGGCTACATGGGAAAACCCAGACAAAGTAAAACAACAAGCAACAACAAAACCAGAGATGGTAGAGAACTTCTTTGTGGGAAACCTGATTTAGTACGTGGATGGTCTCTTGCTGTCTGTGACATTCCAAGAGGAATGAAGACAGAGCCTAAAGGTCTTCAAAGGAAAATTACAATTCATTGAAAACAAAGTCCCATATTTAGGACATTTAATTAGCAAGAGGAAATGAAGATTGGTCCTGAATGAACAGAGGGAATGATGAACTTTCCACTTCCTTCTAGAAAAAAAGAGTGCTGAAGGGTTGTCTTAGATGGTTCTAGAGAGATGTCTCAGAAGTTAAGAGCACTCTTACAGATGGCCTAGGTTTGGTTCTCATCACACATGTAGTGACTCACAATCACCCCCATAAGTCCCCATAAGTCTAGTTTTAGGGAACCCAACACCCTCTTCTGACCTCTGTGAATACCAGGCCTGCATGTAATACTGGCAAAACATTCATACACATAAAATAAATCTAAAAGATTTAAAAAAAAACAGACCTCAGAAAATTTTGGACTAGCTGGTTACTATAGAATGTAGAGTGACTCTTAAACCTTTAAAATCTAAGACTTTTATCTCAAACTCCTAGAAGAAGAGCCAATCCCCTTTTATGGTGCCTTGATGAGGTCCAGCTTGTCCAGAAACTGAAGAAATGCCTTGTTTCAGCTCAGTACTAGAATGACCTTCACTTGAGAAACCCTTCTATGTGTTTGTAAGCATAAACAGAGGAACAGTCTTTAGAGTCTTAACTCGTGACCATAGGACCAGAGACAACCAGCCACCTTCTTTCCTAATCTCTTCGACCCTGTACCTACAGGATAGCTTAAATGTAAGCAATCGATTTGTGGCCGAATTTCAATTGAGAAAATGTTTCCATAACATTAGTCTGTAGGTGAGCTTCTGGGGCATTTTCTTGGTTAATGATAGACGTGGGAGGTGTCCAACCAATTGTGGATGGCGATACCTTTGGTTAGATGGTCCTGGGGTGTATAAGAAAACAAATGGAACAAGCCAGTAAGCAGCAGCCCTCCTCTAGGTTCCTGCCTCCTGTTCCTGCTTTGACTGTCATTCACAGTGGACTCCAACTCTAAGATGAAGTCAACCCTTCCTCCCCAAGTTGCCTTTGCTCATCACCTTTATTTATCCCAGGAACAGAAACCTAAGACAGACAGTGAAAGCCTAAATAGTCTTCTCAAACTTCTGAATTGTTTGCTCTCCACCAAGCCCTAAAAGAAAAAGTCTTCTATAACAACTCTAACCATGTCTTTGGAGAGTAATATAGCAGAACAGGGCCTCATTAACAACAAGGGACAAGATTTACTATATAAAGAAATTATAAAAAAACAAAAGTGGGTGCCCCAAATCTTAGATAGTTTAATGTTATCTAAATAATTAGTGGTGGAAAACTGGGCATGATAGCACGCACCTTTAATCCTTGCACTCAGGAGTCAGAGGCAGGCAGAACTCAGTGAGATCAAGGCCAGGCTGGCCTGCAGAGTAAGTTCTAGGACAGCCAGAGCTATGTAGAGAGACTCTGTCTCAAAACAAACAAAAAGAAAGAAAGAGAAAGAAAGGGATGGAAGGAGGGAGGGAGGGAGGGAGGGAGGGAAGGAGATTATTTTGGTATATGTTCCAGGGCATTTAATGGGACTTTCAATGGAAATCTGTGATGGACAAAGCAGTAAAGGAAGCAAGTCTCCCAACAGAGGTGTCTATGATCCACATATACTTTCTTCCTACCCAGTGTCTCTTTCCCACTTTTACCCCAAAGTCAAACTATCTAGGAGCTTCTAAAAGCCCCTAAAGATGACTCATGCCTTCAAGAACTATGATTACAGAAATACTAAGTAAGGGTCCTGGAGTCCCTGGGGTTCACAGGCTTTGTGAGACACTGGAAATCCACACACAATAACACCATCACCAATAAATCCAAAACAAACAAGCATCAACAATCGATGATCATTAATATCTCAATGTCAATGGTCTCAATTTGTGTATAAAAAGACACAGGCTAACAGAATGGATATAAAGACAGAACCCATCCTTTTGCTGCATACAAGAAACACATCTCAAGGTCAAAGATAGATGTTACCTCAGGGTAAAGGGTTGAGAAAAGATTTTCCAGTCTCATACACTAGCAGAAAAGAGACTTCAACACTCCACTCTCACCACTAGACAGGACTTCCAGACAGAAACTTAACAGAGAAACAATAGAACTAACAGAAGATATGATCTAATTGGGATTAACAGACATCTATAGAACATTCCATCCAAATATAAATGAATGTACCTTCTTCTCAGTTCCACATGAAACCTAATCTAAAATCAACCACATAGTTGGAAACAGCAAACCTCCACAGATACAAAAAAAAAATGAAGTAACTCCCTGTATCTTTTTTTTTTTTTTTTTGGTTTTTACAAGACAGCGTTTCTCTGTATTGTTTTGGCCGCTGTCGGTCCAGCCTGGCCTTGAAGTCACAGAGATCCGCCTGCCTCTGCCTCCCAAGTGCTGGGATTAGAGGCATGCGCCACCACCACCGCCCGGCAACTCCCTGTATCTTATCACACCATCATGCATTAAAATTAGAATTCAACAACAACACAAAACGCAGAAACCCTACAAACTCATGGACATTGAACAATGCACAATTGCACCATCTCTGGGTCAAGGAAGAAATAAAAAAAGAAATTACAAACTTCCTGGAATTCAATGAGAATGAAGACACATCATACCCAAACTTATGGGTCACTTTGAAAGCAGTGTTAAGAGGAAAGTTCATAGCACTAAGTGCCACATGAAGAAACTGAGGAATAGTCACACTAGAGAATTAACAGCACATCTAAAAGCTCTAGAACAAAAGGAAGTACACGTACCCAGGAGGAGTAAATGCCAGGAAATAATCAAATTAAGGGCTAAAATCAATAAAGTAGAAACAAAAAAAAAAAAACAACACAAAGAATCAATGTAACACAGAGTTGGTTCTTTGAGAAAATCAACAAGATAGACAAACCTTTATCCAAACTATCCAAAAGGCAGAGAGAGAGCATGCTAATTGACAAAATCAAAAATGAAAAGGGGAACATAACAACAGACACTGAGGAAATCCAGAGAATCATCACATCATACTTTAAAAACCTGTATTCCACAAAATTCAAAAATTTAAAGGAAATGGACAATTTTCTGGATAGATAACACTTGCCAAAATTAAATCAAGAACAGATAAGCAATCTAAACAGACTTATAGCCCCTAATGACATAGAAGCAGTCATCAAATGTCTCCCAACCAAAAAAAGCCCAGGCCCAGATGGTGTCAGTACAGAATTCTACCAGAAATTCAAAGAACTAATTCCAACATTCCTCAAAGTGCTCCACACAATAGAAGCAGAAAGTTTGTTGCCAAACTCTTTTTACAAGGCTAAAATTACCTTGGTTCCCAAGCCACACAAAGACACAACTAAGAAAGAGAACTACAGACCAATTTCCCTCATGAACATTGATGCAAAAATACTCAATAAAATACTAGCTAATCAAATCCAAGAACACATCAGAAAAATCATCTACCATGATGAAGTAGGCTTCATCCCAGGGATGCAGGGATGGTTCAAAACACAATAATCTATCACCATATAAACAAACTACAAAGGAAAAACCACATGATCATGGCATTCGATGATGAAAAAGCCTTTGACAAAATCCAGCACCCCTTCATGATAAAGGTCCTGAAGAGACCAGGGATAACAGGAACATACCTGAACATAATAAAAGCAATATATGGTAAACCAACAGGTTAACATCAAACTAAATGAAGAGAAACTCAGTGCAGTTCCTCTAAAATCAGGAACAAGACAAGGCTGTCCACTCTACCCATATCTCTTTAATATTGTGTTTGACGTTCAATATTATATTTGAAGGATAAAGGTTTGTTGAGCCATAAGACAACAAAAGGATATCAAGGGGATACAAACTGGAAAGGAAGAAGTCAAACTTTCACTATTTGCAGATGATACAATAGCTTACATAAGTGACCCAAAAAACTCTACACGGGAACTCCTACAGCTGATAAACACATTCAGTAAAGTGGCAGGATACAAGATTAACTCAAAAAAATCAGTAGCCCTATTATATACAGATGATACATGGCCTGAGAAAGAAATCAGAGAAACATCACCCTTTACAATAGCCCCAAACAACATTAAATATCTGGGGATAATGCTAACCAAACAAGTTGAGTCTTTAAAGAAAGAAATTAAAGAAGATACCAGAAAATGGAAAGATCTCCCATGCTCTTGTATAGGTAGGATCAATATAGCAAAAATGGCAATCTTGTCAAAAGCAATCTACAGATTCAATGCAATCCCTATCAAAATATCGGCACAATTCTTCACAGACCTTGAAAGAACAATAATCAACCTTATATGGAGAAACAGAAGACCCAGGATAGCCAAAACAACCCTGTAAAATAAAGGAACTTGTGGAGGCATTACCATCCCTGACTTCAAGCTCTATTATAGAGCTGTAGTCCTGAAAAGAGCTTGGTATTGGCACAAAAATAGACAGGTAGACCAATGGAATCGAATTGAAAACCCTGTTATTACACTATGCACTTATGAACACTTGATTTTTGACAAAAAGCTAACATTTTGCAGTGGAAAAAAGAAAGTATCTTCAACAAATGGTGCTGGCATAAATAGATATTGGCATGCAGAAGACTGCAGATAGATCCATGTCTATCGCCATGCACAAAACTTAAGTCCAAATGGATCAAAGACCTCAACATAAATCCAGCCACACTGAACCTCTTAGAAGAAAAAGTGAGAGGTACACTTGAACAAATTGGTAGAGGAGACCACTTCCTGATTTTAACACCAATAGCACAGATACTGAGATCGACAATCAACAAATGGAACCTTCTGAAACTGAGAAACTTCTATAAGGCAAAGGACACAGTCAACAAGACAAAAGGACAGCCCACAGAATGGGAAAAGACATTCACTAATCCCATATCTGACAGAGGGCTGATCTCCAAAATTTACAAAGAACTCAAGAAGCAAGTTCCCAAAACTCCAAAGGATCCAATTAAAAAGTGGGGTACAGAAGTAAATAGAGAATTCTCAATAGAGGAATCCAAAATGGCTGAGAGACACTTGATAAAGTGCTCAATATCCTTAGCGATCATGGAACTGCAAATCAAAACAACTCTGAGATACCACCATCTCACTCCTGTCAGAATGGCTAAAACCAAAAACACCAATGACAATTTATGCTGGAGGGGATGTGGAGAGGGGGCAGAGAGGGAAACAATTCCATTGCTGGTGGGAGTGCCAACTCATACACCCACTTTGGAGTATGGAGATGCCTCAGGAAAATGGCAATCAGTCAACCACAAGACCCAGAAATTCCACTTGTTGAAGATGCCATTCATTTGCCAGAATCTTGAAGCAACCTAGATGTCCCTCAACTGAAGAGTGGATAGAGAAAATGTGGGTACATTTACACATGGAGTACTATTCAGCAGAAAAAAACAGTGGAATCTTGAAATTTGCAGGCAAACGGATAACACTAGAAGAAACCATCCTGAGTGAGGTAACCCAGTCACTAAAATACAAACATGTATGTACTCACTCATATATGGATTTTAGACATGGATTATGGGAGTGCCAGCCTACAATCTCACTGCTAGAGAGTCTGGGATACAGGAAGGACCCTAAGAGAGATATGCATGGTACCTTAGAGAAAGGGAATGAGCCAAGATCTCCTGAGAAGATTGAGAGCATAGTGGAGAGACTACTTTAAATGCCCATCCCTGACAATGAGTTTGAGACTACCTTATATGCCATCCTAGAACCTTCATCCAGTGGATGATGGAAGCAGAGGCAGAAACCCACAGCTAAACATTGAGCTGAACTGGAACCCAGTGACAGAGAGGGAAAAATGAAGAGCAAAGGGGTCAAGGCCCGGCTGGTGAAACCCACACAAACTGCTGACCTGAACAAGGGGTTGCTCATGGACCCCAGACTGCTGGCTGGGAATCCAGCATGGGACTGATCCAGACCTCTTGAATGTGGGTGTCAGTGAGGAGGCCTAGGTAATCTATGGGGCCTTGGGCAGTAGATAGTATTTATCCCTGATGTACAAATGTACTTTGGGTGTCCCTCCCATAATGAGGGATGCTCTCTCAGCCTGGACTCCTGAGGAAGGGCCTAGGCCCTGCCCTGAATGAAATGACAGACTCTGGATATCCCTATGGAGGGCCTCAGCCTCCCTGGGAAATGGAGTGAGCATTGAGTGGGGGGGCTGGGAGGGGTGTGGGGGAGGAGGGGAGGGAGAGGGAGTTGAGACTGACATGTGAAGCAAGCTTGTTGCAAACTTAAATAAAAAAAAAACTTTACGGATACATAAAGATCTATCCAGTAGACAAACAAATTACACAGTATTATTCTATATGTAAAATAGATAAACAAATGAATCCTAAGGAAATAATGCATGAGAAGAAAAGACTCTGGGCTAAGACCCTTACAGAACATCCCAACTGACTGCAATGAGATGCTTACAGTAGTCAGGGATCTTTTAGTTAGATGTATTTTAGAGTGATCAATTAACTAATTGGGTTGAAGCTAACCCATCAGCAAGTGCTGCTGCTTCTATTGTTACTAAGGTGCTGTTAAAGATGGTCTAGTTGGAAACAGAGATTCAGATAATGGAAGGCATTTTATAGCTAACATCCTCAGAGGACTCATGTTGACTCTGGGGAGTCACTGGACCTATCACACCCTTGGCACTGTCCATTCTCAGCTGGGATGCAAAGGATGAGTCAAGCTCTAAAGAATCACTTAACCAAACTCATCCTGGAGACAGGACTCCCCTGGACAAAGTGTCTCCCGGCTGTCTGCCTGAGAGCCAGAACAGCCCCATAGAAGGACTGGCTCATCTTGTGATGTGCTCTACAGGCTACCCTATTTGGACCAATCCACTGGTCATCCTACTTCAAGACCAAAGACCATTTCCTGCAGCGTTACCTGCTTAGTTTGTCTGGGTTTTATCCTCCTCCAGGAAACAGGACTTACAGGCCCAGATACCTCTGTTTGAGTGCCCAGTTAACCCATTGATTGAGTTGTAATTAAGTCTTAGAAGGAAAACAAACTTGAGTTCATCTGGGAGGGGCATATCAGGTGCCACTTACCAAGGAGACTGAGGTCCCAACTGCCTAAAGAAGGTGCAATTACTACACTCAGGTAAAGAAGTCACTCTCCTCAGAAACTCTAAACTGATTCCAATGTTGTTCCTGTGTCACACCCAGATGGCTAACTGTGCCTGGGTCTTTAGTAAAAAAGAGACCAACTCTCCCTGACTGTTAAATTTGATGCCTGTCTTGGTTTTTTTCTGTGAAAAAGCAGAGAACTTCTGCAAGTGTGCCCACCCTGGACCCTCCTATGCACCTTGCTGGATAGCCACCTGTCAACTTGACACAAGCAGCTACCTGGTTCAGAGCTATGTGGAATGTAACAGTGGTGTCTTGTCTTTTGGAGAGATGTTCAGCTGGTCATCCCTGGTGATCACAAAAGCAGGTGTCTGAGACTTCACTAGGTTGTTGGAGTAGGACCTGTACTTCCATCCAACTGGCTATTCGTTTCTGCCAGTGTCTTTCCTTCAAGAGGAGAGCATTCTTGATTTGGGGAGGCACCATCTAATCCCCATATCTCCATAAATGCTATATAAGTACCTAGGGATATCCTTAATTAATTAACTCAAGGCTCTGAACCAGGTAGTTGCTGGATTTGAGTCAGTATTGTTCTAGTTGTCCACTATCAATAGAGATGTAGTTTGGATCGATTATATTTACTGCAATCGACAATGGTTTGTCAATTACACAAGGGAAGTGGTAAAGGGAATAGCTGTACTGTGAGATTTAATCAGTAAGGTGGCTTAGAGAAATAGATTAGGTTTAGATACTGATTCTAGCAGAGAAATGCTGAGTTTTTGTAATGATGCTGTCAGCCCTAACTATACAGCTCACAGTGGAACAATCACTAAGGCCCTTCTGGGTTAGCCTGCTTTAGTCAACAAATTAGCTGAGATTTTGGGAATGGATGATTCCTTAGCTAGCCTTATGGAACAATGGTTTGGAAAATGGGGAGGAGTGGTGACTTCATTTCGAACAGGCCTTGTTATAGTCTTTAGGATTAGGATCCTGTTTGGATGTTGTATAACTCCTTGTGTTAGGGGCCCCATCTGGAAGCTCACTGGAACTGCTCTCACCTCACCAAACATCCTTAGTTGATGGCGAATGTTCTTCTGTGTATATGTTTGTCTTATTGGTTGATGGATAAAGCACTGTTGGCCAATAGGGAAGTAAAATATAGGACTAGGAGACAAGGATGATCTGGAAAGTGTGGGCAGAGAGGAGCCATCATGGGATCCCAGGAAGTGACTAGCAGGGCAGAATCAGAATATAAGCAGTGACAAACAGGAAATCAATTTCTTCTCTTCTCTGCAGACACTCTGAGCAGTTGACATGTAGGACACCAGAGGAGTAACGGGTCCCTGGACCTTTCTCCGGTAAGATAAGGCCATGAGGAAATACATAGGTTAGTAATTATGGGTTAAAAATAAGAAATCACCCAAGTCCTCAGCCAACAGATTATAACTAATATAGCATCTTCGTGTTCCTTTGGGGCAGAGAAGGGCAACGGGACCTGGCGGGGCCAGAGAAAACCTCATGTTACATTCAGTCACAGTGACTTATATTACTGGAGACTTCAGAACATGAAAACCAGAATGTGCTGACTGGATTTGAAGAAAAAAATGAAAATGTACAATAAGGAAGAAGGGGTTGTGAGAATCAGTCTTTTGTACCAAAGATGGCTAGCCTGCCAAAGGCCAGCATTCTACAAACCTCCCTGTTGGGGAAGTCCTATGTATATGTCAATAAAGCACTGTTGGCCATTATGCAAGTAAGATAGGTGGGACTAGGAGTCCAGGAGAAACACAGGAAGTCAAGATGTAACCGCCATGGGGTAGGAAGCCTGGAAAGTTCTCCGGTAAGAGAAATACTTAGATTAACAATTATGGGATAAATACTTAAGTCAGAGCTAGCCAGTAAGAAACAAGCAAGGCCAACAGCTTCATAATTAATATAGCCTCCTGTGTGTTTATTTGGGACTAATGCGGCTCTGGAACCAGGCTGGTGGGAAGGCTTCCCATTACACCTCCCCACTTCTGAAATTTTACTCTTGATTATAGATTGTGATGTTGCTCTCCCAGTATTGTGGTGAAATAATAACTAAGTGAACTTCAAACCCTGGTGTGTTTGCTCACTCAGTTTGAACTATGGAACGTAATTTTACCAAAGTCAATACTGCCTGAGTTACTTTTCCATCATTACCTATGGAGCTGCTTTTCTGTTTTTCCTGTTTACAACCTGTTACTACCTGAATTCCTCCTGTCTGAGCTTCCTGAGTGCGAGAAGTATAGGTGTGCAACTCGATCGTTTAACACTGATTCATTATTATTGACAAAGCATGGTAAGTTTTGATTCCTGTGTATAGGTGCCATTCTTTCACTTTTCCTTAAAGGTTTCAGACACACTTATTTGTGTACCTTGACAAATGTGCTACTGTGCAAGCACGTGGCACATGTTCCAGCAACTCCTCATATAACGTTCCTCTGTGCTTTTCTTGTTGTTTGTCTTTCCTATTCTGGTGGCTCAGACAACATACCTGAGTGTGGCATTTTGATGGGCTGAGCTGGAGAACAACTCAGAACCTGGTCTCTATGGCAGCTCCCTGCCTTCCCAGTCTGGAGATCACTCTGGTCCCCCTTCCTTAAAAGTGCAGACACGGACTTTTGGTGAACTTCCCTGGCTACCAACGAACAATCAACTGTCTTAAAATCTACTAACCAAGGGAAAGGACAGGGCTGAAACAACCAGCAGGCTCAGAACCCAGGGGAACCCTGCCCAAAGTCATTTTGTGTGTTTTCCAGCAATTTCTTCTAAACAGTATCTCTGCCTTACAATGCCTCTTCAAGCCCTCACCTGTCCCTTACACACACACACACACACACACTCACAGAGATACACACACTCACAGATACACACACACATACACACACACACAAAGTATTTAGGTTCAATCACTGGATTTCATCTTTGGCTGCCTCTGAAATAATAATAACTGTGTTATGATTTCTTTTGTCAGTCTGTCTTTTGTGATAGGGTATCAGCCAGGCTTCTAATATTATATTGGGAGGACTGGGTCACTTTTTTTCTTGTCTCATCTTTGTACACATCAGAATTTTATCTTGTGGGCTCCGATGTTTTATTCTACTTTTCTGTAACTATTGTGTCTATAGGTACAGTGGTAGCCTCCTCCTGGTTTAAGGTATCCAGTTCAGTTCCAGAGTTCATGTTGTCGACTCAGAGTCCTGAACAATGTAACCCAGAGGGCTGGAGCTCATGGGGTTCTACATGCAATGAGCTCTCAGGCCTAGAGAAGGCATTTGTAGCTTGTATGCCAGAGGCTAGACAAGCTGGGGTCTTTTTGGACTCTGTTATTCAGGACAGACTGACGGAGTCCCTCTCCTTCATGCTGGGCTTCTTTAGACTCAGCCCAGCCAAGCTGCAGCTCTGTTATTTGGCAGGAACATGGGTTTGCTTTTGATTAAAATGTTAAGGTGCATAGTGTTGCTTTGTTTTGAAGTGGGTTTTTTTAGAGTGGATGGTATCTTGATCAGAACTCACAAACGAACTTTCCAGAAGGTAATGTCTCTATAATCTGGCCTTGTGCTAAGCTCAACCCAGTTTCCCCAGAACAAGCTCCATGTAGAGTGCTGTCCATCACCCATTGAGGGCTTTCCCCAGAGCAACAATGTCAGGCTGAAGATAAGTGCTCAAAGGCTGGGATACTTGATTGCTTACCTTAAGAGGCATGTTTTGGTCCTGGGTGTCTTCTGCCTTGAGACTGGGAATTGCTGGTACCTATGGCCCTGATACCAGGGGTTGAAGATCCAAAATCCACCACCTGGTCAGTAAGGCCAGTGCCGGGTGGAAAGTGCTCCTGTGTGGTGTCTGGACCTAGTGTAAAGGGCTGAGCTGGGTAAGAGCTCCGCCACTGATGAACGCAGAAAAGAGGAGATGTCACTGGTGGCCCGAAGCCGGGCTGACTTTTTTTTTTTTTGATTTTCGAGACAGGGTTTCTCTGTATTGATTTGGAGGCTGTCCTGGCACTCGCTCTGTAGACCAGGCTGGCCTCGAACTCACAGAGATCAGCCTGCCTCCCGAGTGCTGGGACTAAAGGCGTGCACCACCAACGCCCAGCCGGGCTGACTTTTGAAAGGTCTGGATGCACTGCCCAGTTGGAATTCCCATTTTGTGCTCCAGATGCAGGAGGTGGGCAGCCAAGCAGGTGGGGGTTTGTCAAAGAGTACTGGTGGACAGCCGGCAATTTCTCTGTAATTTTCTAGGAAGCAAGTGACATCATTTTTGACAAATAGGTAGGACAAGCAGTGTACTGAGTAAGTCATTAAATCAATACTGAATCAGTGTCTAGTAACTGGTCTCTTCTGCCATATTCTACTTAGATTCTGGACTCAGGGACCCTGGGACACAGAGGTTGCTCTAGACCAGGTTGGTGTCTCCCTGTAACCTGGGATCCTGGGGAGCTCTGTATAGGCTGCTTCTTCCCAGGGGTCTCCTTTTTCACTGCATCTCTGCCCCAGGGTCTGCTGGATCCCATTCCTTTGGGGTTCTTTCTGCAGGGGTAGTTTCTGACTTGATGTGCTGCTGGCTGCTGGAAGCTGGGTCTTTTTCTGGGCCACATATGTGCCATGGAAGTCCCTCTGTTCCACCCAAAATCCTTCTGGAGAGGGAGGACTGTGACTTCTTGAAAGAGCGACTGAGTTACTGGACACTGGAGCATTGTGCTTTGGGAACAGAAGTCTCTCGCCTCCTACTTACTTCAGTGCGTGGAGGGCTGACACAGGACAGGGATATTTTAACGTTCAAGCCCTTGACTACCAAGCTCCTCTGTCTGTCCTGAAACAGGAAGACTAAATGGACCATAGCTTGTCTAGCCCCCCCCCCCACACACATATAAACGACAAATGCCTAGGCTGAGAGAAATGGCGACGGGTATCAGGGAGACACAGGATGGGCTCATCTGTGGGTACCTCTTTCTTCAGTCACTTCTCTAGGAGGCCAGCTCCCAGCACTGGGAAAGCCTCAGTTGCTGGTAGATTCCTGTCCACACAGGAACTGATGTAGGCCTGGAAAATCTACAGAAACTGGCTAAATCCTGGTGCCTTCAGAGCAGGTGTCCCAGACAGACTCTGGTAGGCAGCAGATGGTAACTTCTCAGAGGTGCCACGAGCCGAACACCTGCTCCCAGGGAGCCAGCTGACAGCCATGCCTTTCCCAGGCAGGCTTGGAGCACCTGTCACAGAATGATGCTCTGGCAATGTCTCCCTCCTACTCAGTAGGTGGCTTGGAGTGGGGTGACAGGGATAGCCTCTAAGTCTGTCCTCACTTTGAGCAGGTAGAAATTGAGGTGATCGCCCCCAACACACACACACACACACACACACACACACACACACACACACACACACACACACACACACACACACAGATGCACTCTCTCCATGGCTTTTGAAACTGGAAAGCTGCTGATAGGTGAATTTTTGGAACTTGAGGGCCCCTTGGTTCTTCCAAGATGCTACCAGGAGAGTTTTGGGGACAGAGTTTAACAGTCTACTGAGCTGAATGACCTCTGTGGTTCTCCCAGGATCTCTAGGAGACTGTTTAACCATCTGCTATGCTGAACTTCAGGTGGTGCAGGACAATTGACCTCTCTTCATTAAAAGCTGTGTGTTCTCCCTTAATATAGGTGACAACGGTGTGGATGGGACAATATTTGAGGCCATTGGCAGTGGGCCCAAAATTTAACTCTAATGCACAAACTGACTTAGTGGAGCCCATTCTATAGAGAGAGATACCTTGCTCAGCCTATACACAGGTGTGTGTGTGGGGGGGTGAAGACTACATAACCCTGCAATTCCACCCCAGCCCTACAGATACAAGAAAAATGAAATCACGTCCCCACAAATACTTCTACACAGATGTTTGTACTATCATCATTCATACTGGTCAAAAGACAGGACAACCTACATGCCAGTCTACTAACAAATGATAAATATGATACATCCACAAGAGAGAACTTGGATGTCAAAAGGGGTGAAGTACACTACAATGTGGCTTGGAAATTTTATACTCTAAGAACTCAGATGGCTGAGTTTATGCCAAAAAAATTGAACATTAACTACTTGAAAATATTATTATTATTATTATTTAAAAGAACATGTAACCATCCAGGCTTACTGTGCCAAAGTAATGACAACCATGTCTTGGGCTGGGCTAGCATGAACCTAAGAATGTTTGTTAGCTTAGTAGCTCAGTTAGGAGGTTGCTCAGCATGTATACTCTAGGCTGGTGGCTGGCCCTGTGAGTCCTACTCACCATTGTCCCGAGCTTGGGGTCCACTGGGCAAGAGTTCCAAAGTCTTATGCACAGCTCTGACTCCAAGGACCATGGAGAAGGAAGTCCTTCAAGACCTGGGTGGGTCTCATTAAACATCCCTGTGCCCTGGCCCACCCTGATCCACCACGACCCCGGAATGAAGGGTCCCCTGAATCAGTAGATCTGGTTACCTCTGGAAAACAAAGATGCTTAATTCAACTCTCCCACTGAGGGACAATGTGTCCCATGTGCACAGATGAGGTAGTGGCCCAGTCCAAGTCATTTGATGCTACCAGAGGCCCACTGATCCTGGACATATCACTGGAGGGCTAGTTCTAAAGTCCCAGCATCTGAGGGCTGCATGAGGAGACGAGCTAAAGGCCATACCACCTCCACTGCCGGAGACAGACTCTAGCTACCTGCTGAGGGCCCTGCAGACGGAATGCTGCAGGAGGGGGCACTGGTGCCTCAGTGGCTGCAGTAACAAAGGACCTCACCAGGTTATTTAAACAATGGAGATGTGTGCTGTCCCCAATCTGGAGACCAAGGTGTGGGTAGGGCTGGTGGTTTCTGTGGATCTGTGGAAGAACCTGCTCCAGGCCCTTCCTCCTCAGCTGCTGCCTTCTTTGTTCCCTTCTTCCTCCTTATTCTCCTGTGTCCACTTTCACCTTCCCTCCTTCCTCCCCCCTCCCCTTTCCCTCCTGTGCCTACTCTGTATTCTTTCTCTGTTTTGGCTTCTTTCTTTTCCTCTGTTTTGGTGACTTCGTCCTCCTCCTTCATTTTTTTCCTCCGTTTCCTTTTCATCTTCCTTCTCTTTTTCTCTTAAAGGTCTTTGTCAGGCTGTGACCCATGATTCCAGGCATATGCCCAAACTCCTGGCTGCCACTCAAGTTTCTGATGGATGGTGGCTGCCCTGGTTCCTCCTTGCCCTGTAGACTACTGCCCTAGTCTCTGTCTTCACTCTCACGTCGTTCTGGCTTTAGAGGTAAGACAGAAGAAATGGGTTATGGAATTTGCCCCCGAGATTAAGGGAAGCTGCTGAGGCCAGGCATGTGTGCGGGGTGTCCCTGAATGGAGGCCTAGAGAGACCACTGCATGAAGCTGTCAAGTTGAAGCCTGGATTGTCTTGGAGAACCCAAGATGTTAGAGATGCCAGTCATGAGATATTGGCCTAGGAGAGCTGCTAACAGGAAGTGGAACCAGCCCGAGGGAAAGAAGTGTGCTGCAGTCAAAAAAGCTGAATGTAGAAATCTTGGCTACTTAGCCAGCACCATGTCTTCCTGTACATCTCCACGCTCGCCGCCATGATACTAATGGACTGGACCTCTGAAACTGTAAGCAAGCCACCCCAATTAAATGTCTTCCTCTATAAGAGTTGCCATGATCTTGGTGTCCCTTCACAGCAATAGAAGCCCTAACTAAGACAATCCAGGGGTGACACCATCTACAATTGGCTAGGCTCTCTTGCATCAGTCATTAAGAAAATTCCCCCACAAGCTTGCCCATAGACTAATAAGGTGGGGGCATTTTCTCAGCTGAAGTTCCTTCTTTTTCCTAGATGATTCTAGCTTGTGTCAAGTTGATAAAAGAGCTAACTAAGGCACTTATTTAGTTGTTTATTTAGACAGGCTCTCACTATGTTACCCTGGCTGATTTCAAACTCACTAATCTACCTGCCTCTGCTTCCTCAGTGCTGATGTTAAAAGTATGCTACCATACCTGGCTATTTTAGTGTGTGTGTGTGTGTGTGTGTGTGTGTGTGTGTGTATGCGTGCGCACGCGCGAGCGCGCGTATGCATGTACACATCTGTGGGTGAGAATCTGCAGAGTAAGGAGAGGGCATCAGATCCCCTAGAGCTGGGGTTACAGGCAATTTTCAGCTCCTAGACGTGGGTGCTAGGAACAGAGCACTGGTTCTCCAGATGAGCAGTGAGTGATCTTAACTGCTGAACCATTTCTCCTGCCCCATACTCACAGACCTGTTTCCTGCCTGTCATTCAGGCCGGGTGGCCTTGAGACTACTCTCTGGAGAACTAAATGCAAACGAATCCTGGCTGTGCCCAAGGAAAGAAGCATCACCTGCTTCCCTTTTTGCCCCGTCCCACAGGCTGCTCCAGCAGGAGGTGGTGGCGAGGTCAAGGTCCATGAGGTGAAGCTGATAGTGAAGAGAAGAGCTGCATAGCACAGGGATCCTGGACCTCAAATGACAGAGCAGCCGCCATGCCGGCTCTGACACAGCACCTTTTACACCTTTTTACAAGGTTCAAAGTCTTGGTGACTGAGGTTGCAGTAGTCCATCTTGTATCATCACTAATTAATGCGCAGCCATCCGAACCCCGATCATTTCCAGCATCCCTAGTTCTAACCCAGATTCCAGAAAACAGTAAGGACAGAAACAGCTTGACTGTTTCTAGGTCGTCCAGAGCCTCCCTATTCCTCTAGGACAGGAGTCTCTCTTTGAGGCCAGCAATGTGGTGGCAAAAGTGTATGGCCCAGGGCAGCTTGGCTACATTGCTGCCATGACAGGCTCAATAGGGACCAGCCAGAAAGTAGGCCTGAGTTTCAGCTTCCCCTAAGACACCACCCGACTCCAGGAAAGATCATAAACTAAGACCACTCAGGAATGGACCAATACCTAACATTCCAAAGGAAATAGCTAATGTTCATACCCATTCCCTTTCACCAACACACCCCCAAGACAAATGTCAGCCAATCAGGGGTCCTGAACCTTAGAAACCCCTCAACCCAACCTCTGTCATGATTAAAAACCCCACCCCACCTGAGCTCAAGGCTCTCTGATCTCTCACTGCTTTGTCAGACACATGGAGGGTCCAAAGCTTGAACTTGAATAAAGGCTCTTTGCTTTTGCATATGGATTCGGACTCCTTGGTGGTCTTTGGGGGACTCCATGATCTGGGCATAACAAAAGTTTTTTTTAACTATTTTTAAATATTTATTTATTATGTATACAGTGTTCTGCCTGCATATATGCCTGCAGGCCAGAAGAGGGCACCAGATCTCATTACAGATGGTTGTGAGCTGGGAATTGAATTTAGGGCTATGTGGTTGCTGGGAATTGAATTGCGGACCTCTGGAAATGCTGCCATTGCTCTTAGCCACTGAGCCATCTCTATGACTTCTAGGCCTTTTGGCTAAGATCAAGTGCAAGGTGGTTGTGCACTTCCCAAGGGCCAGCTTGCTGCTGTGGGGGAACAATGGAGACCAGCTGTAAATACTCCAGAGGGCGGAAGTGTCTCCACCCTCAGCACAATTTCCTCATGAAACATTGTCACTGAATGCTGACCATTTCACTATCGTTGATTAGTTTACATCTCACTAGACACAAGAGTCCAACTGCACAGACCCGGAGAGACAGTTGAACAGTTTTAGTAACACGGGGATGTAAAATGATTGATATCAGATTGTTTTCTTGGGGTATGCATCTCTGAAAGTACAAATGGGGACAAGGATGGGAGTGGTTAAGAAGGAGCTAAGTAGGGGTCAGACATCAGGCTCCTGTAGAAAACCTGGCTGTGATTCCAGGGTAAGAGGGTAAGGAGAATGCATGTGTATCCGCATGCACCAGTGAACACCTGCATGTGTATCCGCATGCACCAGTGAACACCTGCATGTGTATCCCCATGCAACATTGAACACCTGCATGTGTATCCCCATGCACCAGTGAACACCTGCATGTGTATCCTCATGCACCAGTGAACACCTGCATGTGTATCCCCCATGCACCAGTGAACACCTGCATGTGTATCCCCCATGCACCAGTGAACACCTGCATGTGTATCCCCATGCACCAGTGAACACCTGCATGTGTATTCCCCAAGAAAGTGAGGCTACAGCAATTTCTCCAGAGGCACATCATCACCTTTATTAGCAGGGCAGCTAGCTCTAAACTGATGCTTCCACTAGGCTGCGTGGACAGATTGAGGGGCTGTAACAGGAAGGGACACTAGTGATGGTCAGCAAGGGTCTTAAGAACAGAGACAGAGCACAGTGAGGGGTCACCATGGCGCTGTCACAGCACAAGCTTAAGGGAGAAAGCAGAGAACAATCCATCCTGGTCATTCAAGCCCACGATGGGCAGTACCTCTCACAGACTTGGAGCTTTTGGACTCTAGGGGAAGTCATACTGACCACCCTGAGAATTTCTTCCTCCCAACCTGGGTCAGTCAGCTGTCCCCAGTAAGTCTTAGGACTGAACATTTCCAACTGTCTGACATAGTTAACTCTACCCTGGTGACAGCTGGAGGCACTGTCTCCATTCTTGCAAGTCTGCCTGTGACCTGAGAGAGATAGGGAAAAGAAACTTCTGCTTCCCTAAGGAAGCTGGAAGGAAGTGGGCAGAGGTTACATTGTTTCTGGGAGGCGCGGCACTCCATGGAAAATGAGACTTCTCAGTTCTTCAGCTGAGACACCTCATACAGGTATGCTGCCAGCATCTTGGTCCCTTCTACATAGTTGTGCCTAGTAGAGAAAACAATCACCACCACCACCAATCAGCAGCTGACTGAGGAGTCAGCATCCAGGTGGGCAGTGAGTCCTCCTAGTGCTCTGTCTCTAGGGAGCACCCCTACTCAGGCTGTCAAGTGTGGTTCGGCTTTAAAATTCAGCCTGGCAGTTCTTAAGTACAAGTTTGGTGTGACATCTCCCGCCATTCCTTACCACAATAACCAGTCCTTGATGAGGAATACTAATTCAACATGCGTCACATTCTTGTATACTGTGGAATATTTTTTTTAATGATGCAAAGATGTGTTGCATTCTTTTATGTTGCATTTGTTTAACTCTGTGAAGCTGTGCTACTTTACTTGTCTAAAACACCTGATTGATCTAATGAAGAGATGAATGGCCAATAGCTAGGCAGGAGAGGAAAATACGTGGGGTTGCCAGGCAGAAAGAATAAATAGAAAAAGAGGAAGAAGAGGGAGGAGCAAGACAAGGAGAAGGAGAGGGGGACGCCAGGGGCCAACCACCCTGTCAGTCATAGAGTAAGAAGAAAAAAAAAGGTATACAGAATAGAGAAAGGTAAAAGCTAAGAGGCAAAAGGTAGATGGGATAAGCTAAGACCGGGGATTCATTCATTATTTGGGAGCTGGATGGCAGGCCCTCAAATAAGAGAAAAAAAAAAGGAAAGAAAGAAAAAAAACAACTACCAGTCCTGGCCTTGGTCTAGAACTTAGTCTCACCCAGAGCCCTGGGAGTGAATGAAGGGCTGTAGCCTCCCACAGCGCCTGTGGCCTGCTTGCCTGGCTCCCTCCTCCCTGCTTCTCAAAGGCACTCTCTACCCTGAGGGAGGGTGGAGGAAGGCCCAGTATGTCTGTCTGTGAGGGGGAGTGTGAGTGATTAGTGATGCAGTGTAACTTTTCATAAACATGGGTGCTACATGAAGAGTGTGATGAACAATGAATCCAGATGAATCCTGTTTTCAATCTGCCACTATCACGGCCTTATGCCTGCCTCTCATCGGTTTTTACTACCAAACCACTACGGGACAACAGAGGAGTGGTCACAGACCTGTCGTCTGCTGGGGGTTGCAACCCAAGCTCAGGCCCAGGCCCAGTCTTACCTATTCAGCTTTTCATTCTGGGAGTGGGCACCGTCATCTGCTGACCCCACTGGTAACAGCATGACATTTTTGCCTGTGGCCTCCTGAAAGGTCAGGGTCACAGGAATACTGCCACCTTCTCTGGTCAAGTCAGGTTCAACACCAAACACTGGGGAAAGTAAAATAAAGAGAAGTGATGAACTCTGGGTCCTGGATGCCAGAGAGCCACCACTTCCCAACACTTAGTCCAGACCGTGGGCTCAGGAAGCCACTCCTACAGCTTAAGGCCCTGATCGCACTCCACACTTCAGCCGCGCTCACAACACCATCGACACCGTCATGTGTACAACACGCTACAACAGAGTCCTCAGACACTCTCAGGGCCTGGCATCCACCTCCAGGGGACAGCCAACCTGTTTTCAGGGCTCTTCTCCCAGCCAGGTAATGAGGATGGTTGAAGTCAGATACCCAGGGCTTCCCACCATGGCCCATGTACACCTTGAACTTGTTGGGGCTGTGCAGTTCAGCAAACTTTTTTGACAAGTAGCTTGAAACCTAAACCATAAGCAGAAGAGACCCAAGGTATTTCATATCCTGCATTTGACTCAATGAGAATCTGCAGGGTGTCTAGATGTCATGACGAGTTGGGCATAATAGTTCTACACAGCATCTAGGAGTCTAGAAAGGCCTGTGGCGAGCTTCGTTCTCTGCTGCTGGACACTGATGCGCATAATCACTGCAGCGTAGAAAGGACCTGAGAGAGTGATTTATTTGAGTGACAGGCAAAGCATTCATATACATAATAAATGTAAACAAAACTCAAAACCAAACAAACAAGACCAACGGTGGGTACTGGTCTGGGGGGGCTGCCTGTTTTCCTCTGGAGAGAGGCCGGGTGTCCTCTTCCCAGAAGCCTCTCATCTCATCTCTTTACGAAGTCTCTCACCAATAAGGTACATGTTCCATGACCCTCACTTACCTATAGCCACCCAGATCCGCCCTTCTTCTCCTCACCCGAGAGAGGCAAGTGTTTGCTTGACATCTTTAGGCTGAGGTCAGAGGTCATATTTTCACATGCCTCAGCAGTCTGAAGTGTGTAAATGCTTGCTCATATGACCTTTGTCTTTGACAAGCTTCTACACTGCTTATTACAGTAAATGTTGAGGGGTGGGGGTCAGGATGTGGAGGCTTCTGCCTGGGAGAAAGTTCTTACAACTGTTTTAAGTTTAACATCACAGCAGCTCTCGGCTGCCATGTGCACCCCGCATACCTGCTCGCTGACAACTTCAGGTGTCATGTTGGGCACCAGCCTGATGGAGAACTTGCCCACCACTTTCCTGGGGATCACAGTCTTGGCCCCTGAGCCCGAGAAGGCCCCTTCAATGCCATGGAGGGAGAGGGACGGATATCTCCATCGGTGCATCAGGATGTCTTTCTGTAGAAGCACAAGAGGTCAGATCTGCTCATGGAGGAGATAGGTGTCTACACAGGAGGACATGGGAACCCCCACCCAGTGTACTGGAATTAACGTCACATTACTCCAAAGGAGGGTTGTGTAGCAGTAATGGCCTCAAGAAGTGACGGTGAGTGGGTGGCTTGCTGTGAGCTAAGATGTCCCTGTTCTTCTCTCACTCAGCCCTTGTCAGACTGAGAAGCAACTCCCAGGCTCGACATCTCCCCTTAGCCAGGTTCTCTAGCCTTGTGCCCAGACTGACTGATAGCACAACCATTTTTAGTTATTTGTTCCTTTGACTCTGAGACAGGTGGAACTCAGGAGTCCAGCCTAGCCTGTTCCTCTCATTTCCTGTCCCTAGGGCCCAGAAGAGGCAGGATCTGTTAATGTCTGATAATGTTGGCTACACTGAGGTGACAAACTGATAGCCATACTCCTAAGACAAGAAATACATTAAGATAAAACTTTCCTTCCTCCTACCAATTAAGTAATGGCAAATAGCTTCTGCCTCCAGCTTAATTTCTGGGCCTTGTGGGAACAATGTGGTCCATAAACCCAAACAGAACAAACAGCAGCTGTGGCAAGAGAGGACTCTGCTCCCTCAGAGGACCCCCCCCCAACTTGGTCAAAGGTTGGTCCTGGCATCTGAAAGCCCTAACAGCTCTCAACTTGACCACACCCTACTTTTGATGAGTCTTGAGCATGCCCCCCCCCCTAGGATGAGTCTCTGACACTGGATGTCTATGAGTGTGGTGGATACTGTCGTGGGAGCCCTGGTGGTCTGTCAGGGGCAGGGGCGGGAGCACCAGAGGGCAAGCAGAACCTTGCAGTTGTGCAGAAGGGGTCTCCGGGGGTTGAGGGAGAGCAGTACCTTACAGCTGTGCAGAAGGGTCTCAGCCCCCACATCCTTGGCAAACTCTTCCATATTGAAGTCAATGTGTTCATAGAGCTTACACTCCTCTTCTGTCACAGGAGCCACGGCGTCGTTGATGCCAGGGATGAGGATTTTCCCCTTCTTGTCTATCAGACAGCCTGAGGGAAGCGGCAGAGGGTGGAGTGCTTAGTTGGGGCAGAGTTCTGAGTTGTCCTGACTCCAAGAACTCAGGTACCAGGGCAAATAGCCACACAACAGCACCTGGGCACATTACGCCAGTAAGTCAGTTAAATAGCCTCAAGGAGGTGGACAGGACCACTCCTCACCCCTGCTTTTTAGAGAGATTGAGGAACATGTGGAGTGCATAAGTTAGCCCCCAGTTGAGCACCAGGACAGGAACTAAAAACCCACACTAGGCAGCATTTCTTGACAATACATATTCTACAAGAAACAAGGTCCTCTAAAGCTGGCGAGGGGACCTCTGTGTGTCACAGAGCAGTCTCTAACTATAGATGCAATGTCATTTCACCTGCAGGAGCCTTCATCCTGGGAGGCAGGATGAGAGAAGATTTCAAAACTACACAGAGACCATGGCTCCCACTTAGCTTTATACTAGTACAATGCTAGAAGGAAGCTGTCATTCCTGCTCTCCAGAGGCTGACCAAACAGGGGACCTAGTTACAGCCAGTGGGAACAGATCAAAGCAGATGCTCTGAGAGATGTAAAAAGCATGCTCACGTGAATGACAGCACCCGGGGTTTCTAAGGGACAGGCTGAGCAGGACGAAGGGCCATCCCACTGGATATGGGAGGGAGGGAGAACCTTCTATAGATAGTGATGAGGTATGGGATAGATGCAAGGACAGGAAGGGGCAGAGGCAGGAATGAAACACAAGGCCCTTTAAACAAAGTCATGCCCAGAGGAAGGAAACTTAATTAGAAATATGGCTGAGTAGGCTCATGAAGGATGCTGAAACATACTAGGCATGCACACAGAGAGCTTATAAAAAGTACCCTGTCCACTTCCCTAAGTGACAAAGTGCTGGCCCAGACAGCTCCAGCCCTAAGCTCACCCATCAGTGAAATGAGATCCGTCATGGCTTCATGCACTGAGCCACCATACACCCCAGAATGGAGGTCTTTGTCACTGCATTCCACCTGGACAGAAACAAAAGGTCACTTTATTTGGTGGCTTAGTGGGAGCTTATTTTAATTATGTGGCATTGCATTGACAAAGAACAGTTGTAAGACTGACAGTTTTCTAGTCCAAATCTGCTCCCTCAAGGAGCAAAGCAATGCATTTCCCAATTAGAAAATCCAGACACCAGATGGACTCCTGGATGTGCAGACCACATGTGCATTGGGAATGCTGGCTGCAGGTGCATGGGGAATGCTGGCTGCAGGTGCATGGGGAATGCTGGCTGCAGACAGAAGTATGGTGTAGAACAGCCTCTCTAACACTGGTTACCCCTTTAAAAGGAAGGGCAGAATCTTGTCATTTTGCAGACCCCCTGAACATGTTTCCTCAGAGGACAACACCAAGCTTGAAGCATGACCCCATCAACATGAAACCCCAGTCAGACCCATTTGAGTACTGACTGGTCTTATAGCCAGGCAAGTCAGGTAACCACTGTGTGATTAGACTCCCATCTATAAAGGGGATGGGAAGCTCCTCACAGCACAGAATCAATGGTAACATGCACATAGTCTCACACAGCTACAGCCATGGGTTCTTTCCTATTAGGTGACCCACCACCATCATCTCAGTGGGAGAAGATCTCTATCAGCCTGTGGCAGAGTTTGCCACACTCCCTGCTCATTGGGTAGAGAGTCTCCGTTCTCTCAGGAAAACTCAGACATGGGATTGAGCACTTACCTGCTAAAATGTGAACATTTTGACTTTCAAAGGACGGGCTCTCGAGTGTTTATTTGTCCAAGCCATCCTAGAAGGACTAGCACTTGCTGTCATCTCATCTAATCTAATAAATGTCACAGATAATACCATCTGAATTTGAAACTGCCATGAGATTGGACTTCTGACCTCAGAAGTCCATGCCTGGGTTATCAGGATGGATTATGGAACCCAAGAAGCTCCCTGGAAAGCTCTGAGATCCTCCTTCATGTGGGATTAACTTCTTGGTATTTGCCCGTGTCATGGTACAGAAGAACAAAGAGACTTACGGTTAGAGAGAAACAAGGTGAAGTTTGTGGGGCTCAGCTCATACCTCAATAAAGAAGTAACAAATGCCTCGGAGCCCGTATGTGATGCACGGCTTATTCTTCCCCAGCCAATAGTTGTCTGAAATGCAGACATAGTCCACATCTTTGAAGAACTTGTCTTTCTGGGCAAAAATTAACTCATCCAGGCCTTCGGAGCCAGACTCCTCCATGCCTTCCAGGCAGAATCGCAGGTTGACAGGAATCTCCTGTGACAGGGACATAGCAAAACAGCCAGTTTCCTTACTTTTCTTGCAGAAGCAACACACAAGAGACTGTTTTGAAATTTAGCTTCAAATATGAGATCTTCTCTCCCTGGCCTGTGGGAGTCCAGGGTGGGAAGGGAAAGCCCTACACCATGCTTAGGTATGCCTGCAGGGATCCCTACATTCACAGAGTGAGTCAATGAGTGTAGGGAAAGCCACTAGACAGGGAGAAGGGCAAAGCATAGCCATCTGAAGAGAACTGATTGCTTCTCAGAGGACCAGGGTTCCACTCCCAGCACAAACATGGCTGCTCACAATGTTCTGTAACTCAACTTCAGACTCCCACATGTGTGCATACCCTGGTACAAACATACCCACATGCAATAACACTTGCCAGTAGTGTGCTCTTTCTCTCTCTCTCTCTCTCTCTCTCTCTCTCTCTCTCTCTCTCTCTCTCTCTCTCTCTCTCTCACACACACACACACAAAGAAAATAAGAGGAATCAGGAGAGAATTTATTTATTTTTAATAATCACTGAGTCTTCACTGTTGCTATGGCTAAGGGAGACCTTTTCCATACTTGGAAGGCCTTATACACTGCCAGCTTCCCTCTGCACAAGAAGCCAAGAGGTCCTGAGGTGCTGGGTGGGAATCTCAACACAGGTCTGGAATCTGGGTCAAGTTCTGTGGATAATGCTCCCCGAGTTCTTCTAGCTCCATAGGATGAAGCGGGCAGCCTGTCCACAAGTGAACAAAGAAGCTCCATACGAGCAGGCAACTAGCTAGAAGCCACACACACACACACACACACACACACACACACACACACACACACACACACACACTCACACACACACACTCACACACACACACACTCACACACCCACACACACACACTCACACACACACACTCACACACACACACTCACACACTCACACACACACACACACACACACACACACACACACACACACACACACACACACAGGACAAAGCCACAGGGGTCACAGCCGAAAAGCCCCAGCTCCCTCCCACCCTCTTCTTCGGTCCCAGGTGCAATCTTTAGAACCTCAATACACTGACAGTTCCGAGTGAAGGTGTTCAGGGCTCTGTCCTGAGCTCCCTCCCCTCTGTGGTCCACGACATTGTGTGGAGCCCTGCAGTTGCTGAGTCTTCCTGGTTTCTGTGCCCAGTTCTGCTTGACAGAGTGTGTGTGTGTGTGTGTGTGTGTGTGTGTGTGTTTAAACCTGATTTTTCTCATGCAGGGGATCCCAGATGAAAAGAATGTGAGCCTGTTTCCAGATCTAATTTTCTACACCTAAACAAAAATACTTATTCTTATTTATCATGCTCTGAAATAATATCCATATGCAAAAATTGTCCAGACAGCATGATCACAATCAGGTTAAAGATAATAAAAAATCTGGTAGGGAACAACACTAGAAGCTATAGAGTTAAGTTTCTAAAACTGCCCCCACCCCATTTTCTATATTTTAGTAATTTTGAAAAAAAATACGCAAAATAGTCTAACATTTATTGTTTTAGGAGAATATAAATCACACACAGAAAAGAATTTTCCCAATATCACAAAGTTTGTTACATTCTAGCAAGGGACTACACTCATGGGTATGGTCAAAGGTTGAAAGTTTGTGTTGGTCAAGGTTGTGGCACATGTCTGCAATCCTAGCACTTGAAGGTTGAGGAAGGAGGGTTGTCATGAGTTCAAGGCCAGCCTGAGTTATAGAGCATGACTCTGTATCGAACAAACAAGTCCACCTAGACTTCACTTGTGGGAGCCAGGGTGGTGGCATGCTTATAATCTAGCACTAGGGAAGCTGAGGCACATGAAGCTCTGTGAGTTACAGGTCAGCCAGGGTTATATAGTGATAACCTATCTCAAAACCAACCAACCAACCAACAACAACAATAAAAAAAATGCCAACAAGCCAGGCAGTGGTGGCATGTGTCTTTAGTCCCAGCACTCAGAAGGCAGAGGCAGGCAGATCTCTGTGAGTGCAAGGCCAGCCTGGTCTACAGAGTGTAGCCAGGACTACACAGGAAAAACCTTGCCATGAAAAACAAAACAAAACAAAACACCACAACAAAACAAAAAAACACCTAAAAAATAAAACAATAACAAAATTATCAGCAAAACAAATAAGCAACAAAAAAGAAATCCTCAAAACATTCACAATAAAATAAAATAAAATTCAATTCACACTGGGGATGGAGATACAGCTCAGTGGTATGGAATTTCCCAGCATACACGAAACCTGGGTTTGATGCCAGCACAGAATGAAAGGAGAGAAACAAAGATCACATTCTAAGTGTTGGCAAGAATCTTGCTGAGTGGTGATAACTTGACCTTTGGGCATCTGTAAGACAATGACTGCTTAATGATTTCTAGAACTGCAAACACCTGTAATCTTCAATCTAAGTCACCTGTGCGACCAAGGTGGAGCCTTGCTTTCTTCTCTCTAGTGACCTTTAGACCTCTACTCACATGAGCTGATGAGTGGACAGAATCTAACGTGAGGGTGGGTGTACCTGGCCAGTCTTCTGATAGGCTTCCAGGGCATTCATCCATCCGGCCACTGGCCCCTTATCATCCGTCGAGCCTCTCCCATATAACTTGCCTGGAACAGCAATCAGCAGATCCAGTTAGAGACAACAAATCAAAAGGACCTTTTCTCAAGTGAAACCTTTTCTCAAGTGAATGCCTAGGCACAAACTCACACAGTGGTCCTGAGCAATAGGGCCTTTTTTACTTTAAAAGCCTGAGTCTCTAGCCATCCCTATGCTAAATTCAGAAGGAATTTCTTGCAATTCAAGAGGCAGTCACATGGGTGCATCTGTTTCCCTTGCATAGCAATGGCTAGGACCAGGATTTGCAGGGATTTACCATCCGTTTCCAGGAAACCTTTAAGACTATGTGCCCTACACAGCTAACATAGCCACGTGGAAGCCTGGTTGCTTCAGAAACACATGGCCATCATCATCACAGAACACTACAGACTATACTCACATCCCCATTTTTTGTCTAATCTGAATCCAATGGGAGGTGTTAGGCTATAAGGAGTGTGGTCTTGTCATCGGGATCAGCACTGGGGAATCCTCAGCATGGGCGGGGCAGAGGCCGGGAAGCGACTAGAGATGGCACAAGGCAGGGACAGGACAGCCTGTTTCTGGTATGGGTGGTGGGAAGACTGTCATTCAAAGGGTTATGTGAGAGAGGGCCCAAGGAAGAGAGATGAGGATGCCCGGCTGCGTGAACTCAGGTGACCACGAACGACCACACAGACACAGAGGTCTGACACTCAGGAGGAAGCCAAGTGCTCATGGAGTTACAACAGAATGGTATTAGGTAAAAATAACGTTTCCCATTTCACAGGCATGTGACCGTCCACAGAACATGTCTAAAGGCAGCCTCCACACTCTGTTAGGGGGCCTGGGATTTAGCCCTGAGGAGCAAGGCTCAAAGGCAGAAGGTGCTGTATCTCAGGGGCTCTTCTGATCTGAACAGTGACAACTGGGAATGGAAGCACCATGCAGCCTCAATTCGGGATGGATGATCTGGAAAGGTGTTAGGGTTGAAGGGAGGCCTCGCAGGCTCCCACCAAGGACTTGTCATGAGAAAAGGAAAACTTTTCTGAGCTTTCAGTAACCAAGGCACAAATGAGAAACTTACATTAAAAATGTACCAGAAAGAGAAAACCCCAGGGGAATATTAGTGATTTTCCAAATGTAACATCTCCAAAACTATTCCTCTAATGTTGAGCACTTCAGTTGGCAAGCACCGGGTGCTTTGTTACAGTGGAAGCTTCTCCCCAGTCCCTGGTATCCGTAGACCCAAAGAGTCTGGAATGTTATGGTGGAAGTTCTAGCCAAGCCCTCCATTACCTCGCTCCAAACCCTGCTGCATCTCAGAAAGTCCACCAAATGATGGCCCCTCCCCGAGAGATGCTCAAGACCACTCCCACAGGGCATTTAAACTGTCCCGCAGAAAACAGATATGTGGTTTTCCATCTCCTCTCTGGGGGGAAGGGGTCAGGAGGTGCTGGAAGGCCATCTTGGAGCTTTGTAACCATTAAACGAGGGCTTTTAAAATTCAGTTTGATTTGGTCTGCTTTGGATTGTTGCATCAGTGGAGAGGCTTATTAGGGTACAGAAACTTTTCACGCTTACCATCCCGCTCCACCAAGGTGAAGGGCTCACTATCCCAGCCATCCTCCAGGGCCGCAGGCTGCACATCCAGGTGCCCGTAAATGCATACTGTTTTCTTCTGGGGATCGCTGCCCAGCTTACCCAACAGAATGGGAGGAAGAGGTATCTCCGAGCCATCTGGGAGCTGACGGGGAGGGAGTGAGCAGTGGGAGACAGTCTGGTTAATAAACTGGGAGTGTCTGGCAGCTGTCATTAAATCTAGCTAGGATGGTCTTACTATTCTCATCCACCAACCTCTGCTATAGAGCATTAGGATCCTATCATTTAACAGTTCTTAATTAACTCTCCTGAAATCCAATGGTTTCCCAAATCACTTTCCAGAAGCCCAACGAGCATGAACTGACTCACACCTACAAGTAGTTTGGTAAACCACTAAAGGCTGCTTTAAAAAAATAAAAAAAAATCATCAATACACACAATGAAACATTATGTAGCCTGGGTCTGGGATACAACTTAGCTCATTTCTGAAATAATAGCTAAAACAACTACAATCTGCAACTGAATGCTGCATTTTAAAAATTCTATATGTAGACAACAGATGAACAGAATGGACCACCAACCAGGACATTAAGGGAATCAGGGTTAGGGAGATGGTTTAGCAGTTAAGAGTGTTTTCTGCTCTTCCAGGGAACCCGAGTGCAGGTCCCAGAGCCCACATCAGACATCACAACCACCTGTAACATCAACACCAGGGGTTTGATGATCTTTCAGCCTTTCTGGGTACCAGCAGACATGTTGCTTACAAACACTTAAACTTGTGAGCACAGGCCAACACACACACACACACACACACACACACACACACACACACACAGACTTTAAAAAAAATCTTCAAAACAGAAAGAAAGAGAATTCATATAATGTCTGGTAAATGAAATGGTGGTAGTTGGCACTCCCCCCACCCCACTAGTTACAGATTTCTAGACCAATCAGTCTTAAGTCTTTTCCTACCTTTACATCAGGTCAGTGGTTACCATTTGTGACTCTGTGGCCTAAGCAGAATGTACTCACACCCTGCAGCCCAAGTGCCTTTTCTACTAGTGCTAACATCTTATCAGAAAAACCTTGTGCACAGCAAAGAACACAAGAAGTTGACAGGGAAGCACAATACACCCACACACACACACATTTGTCTGAGGGTAGGAGGAAGAAACTGTTCCAGCTAGAACATCATACACATGTGCTGATATACTAGAAACCACTACAAAGAACTATTATGAAAATGTCTCCCATTCAAAACATAATGCACAAACTAAACTGATAGTGCAGTTGGAAGTCGGCCTGCCCAGAAGCCATACTACCCTCACCATCGCCCAATGCATACAATAGCTGTCTGATAATGAAGCTAGACTAACAACTTATGATTAAGAGACAAAATGAGCAGCAACTGAAATGACAAGGTTAGGGAGTGTGGGGGAGGGCAGAGAGAATTCTCATCTCCCACCTTTCAGCCTCTAAGCATGCGAGAGAACTCAGCAGATGGTTGGAATTCCTCTTTCTGAACTCAAAAGATGCCCCTTCCCTGCCTGAGTTCTGGAATCAGAGGCAAGCATCATGACACCCAGGAGCTCCTAGCTGCTACGAGGGCTGGGCCTGCACATCAGGTCTCATGAGGTTGGCTTGTAGGCACCAGGGGAAGAGAATCATGCCTTAAACTTCTGGGCACAGGGCACATGGCCTTTTCCATCCGTTGCCTCTTAGCTGCCTGAGCAGAGAAATCTCTCAATTCCTTGATGGAAATAGGTGTTACCTGATGGGAAATAGTGTAACAGTCACTGTATTCTTTTATGGATGGCCTTTAAAAGTAACTACATCAGTGGTAATGGAATAGGTTTATTTACTGTAACTTTGCTTGTTTTTGAGTCAGGGTTTCTGTGTAGTCCTGGCTGTCCTAAAGGTGTGCCTGCTCCCTCCCACCCCCAACTGCTTTACTTAATGTAAAGGAACTCTTTAAAAGTGATTTATCCCACCTAGTTATTCTTTGTTTTTTCCAGAACACAACGAGAAGAATGGGAGAGGCAGGTAAAGCAAAGGAAATGAGAAAGCAGGTGAGTTACACTCGAAACCCTGGCCTTTGGAGGCTAGACTGCACTATAGAGTAAGACCTTTCCTAGGAAATAAGTAACTAAAAAGTTTAAATGAGTAAGCAGGTGGGCTACACTTGCAACCCTGGCCTTTGGGAGGCTAGACTGGACTGTAGAGTAAGACCTTTCCTAGGAAGTAAGCAACTAAAAAATTTAAAAGACTAAACAAATAAAGAAAATATGATGAAACTTTTAGTTTATTCCTGTGGCAGGGGGGTTGGGAAGCTGATTTTGTATATTAACTATTAAAATTGTTATCGGAAGCAAATCTCGATAGAAGTATTGGACCAAAAGTCAGAAAGCCTGGATTTGAATTCTGGTTTTTGCCATGAATTCCATGGCTTCTAATGGTCACACCACACCCTTGGATAAAATATGCACAGTAAACTGAATGGTTAACCACAAATTCCAGAACTGTTCATTGTAACTGCACACCTAATTCATCAAACAAAAAACCCAAGATAAATCAAATCTTGTCACATTTTGCAATATAAGAGACTTCTAAGGTTTGAAAACACGCAGAATGAAGTCAGGTGTGGTGACTCATGCCTTAAATCTCCAAGGAGGTGAAGAGTGTCATGAGCTCTGGGCCAACTTGGGTTACATAGGAGGATGAGTCTGTCTAAAAACAAAACTACACAAACAATAAAATGAGCTAAATAATCATGTGAAACTAAAGTAGCTAAGAAATATATCATAAAATCAGATAAAGAAGTTGGGCATGGTGCTTGGGGGAAGAGGAAGAGGGATCTCTGTGAGTTCCAGGCCCTGTGTGGTTTACACCCTGGGTTCCAGCCTTCCAGGGCTACATAGTTAGATCCTATCTCAAACCAAAACAAAAACCAAAACCAAAACCACTAACAAAAATTAGAAGGAAAACAAGGTGTTCTTACAAAGCCCTCTCCATCTACAGATATGTGCCGAGGGGGAGCTTTGTTATTTATTGTTATGCTTTTGTTTTCAAGTGTATCTTTCCCTTTTATTGAAAATAGGCTTTCTTCTCATACAATGATTTCTGATTATACTTTTCCCTCTCTCCTCCTCCTCCCTGTTTCTCTGCCATCTGGATTCACTCCCTTGCTGTTTCTTACTAGAAAAGAACAGGCTTCTAAAAGAAATCAACACAATATAACAAAATAAGATATAATAAGATAAAAATAAAGCCCATTACATCACAGTTGGACAAGGCCAGCCAAGTGAAAGGAATGGAGGCCAAGAGAAGGAGCCCACTTTGCTCACACACTCAGGCATCCCATGAAAACACTGAACTGAAAACTGGAATATATACACAGGGGGCACGCTCCAGGAAGCTTTGGTATTTATAAAGTGACTTGGAAAATGTGTAACTCCTGAATGTGAAAGCTTTGATTTCTGGGAAAGGAATTTCAGCTCTTCTTAAGAATAAAATCATTTTAACTCACTGGTGAGTCACCCACTGGTCTACAGTTCTCCTTCCTGGAATGAGACATGCTGATTAATCATAAAACTTTTAACTCGCCCTCAGCGAGGCAATCCCTGGGATGCACGCAAGAGCCAGTACAAGCTTACTTTGACTTAGAGTTGATCATCTGCAGCCAAATGTCTCCCAGACCTGGTGCTTCTTCCCAGCCCCCAGGGAGAACCGGCCGCTCGAGGCTCCATGTGCTCATACCTTCTGCTTGCCGATGTCCACCAGCTCCACGGAGCCCCCGAGCGTCTGGATGTCTGCAGCAGCCACCTCCATCATCCTTCTGATCTCCCCTCTCTTCTCCGGCCAGGCAGACACACTCTGGATGGCCACCCATTCTGCAAGTTTCTGTTTGTAAAGAGCAAGTGGAAAGGGCTCTGAAATGCTATTCTCTGAGGGCGGGGGCGGGCCCCTCCACTTTCCGTGCACAGCAGACCTAGCCTGCCTGCTCTACATTTAGATTAAAAACCAACAAAACTGTACTGTTCCTACGCCCAAAACTAAGCAGGAAGGAAAGATGCCAGAATGTTCATTTTCAACCACCAAGCACAAGATTATAAACCATACAATTCCAAAAAGTAAGTTTATATTTATAGCCAACAAAATTGCAACAGAAAGAAAACATACTGCAATGTCATGATCCAAGTTAGTTTACTTGTCTCCCTGGCAGCAGCCAAGATGTAAGCTTTAGAGTGAAAAGTCAAAATGTTTCATCTGAAGTGGTTCTTCCAAAAGTAAACTGAAGTCTTAATTCTTTCAGATAAAAACCAAGCAACATTTTAAATATAACATCATAGAATCACTCAGAACATGCTGGATTCAAGCCGTCTTTTTTTTTAATCCATAACGATCACAAGAAACTATATATGAGATGAGAGAAAAATAACAAATGAGCATTATTTGTGGAGACAGATAATTAACTGTCAGACAACGAGAGCCAGAGCCTGACATTTTTACCATCATGCAATGAAGAAACATGAAATTTTAATACTTGATCCAAATGGCATAACTCATATTAGCCTCTTGAAAGTCTCTCTGACTTGACAAGATTGAAGAGACAGCCCCTCACCTTGACATAGCGGTCCTGGTTTTCATCAATATACTGGAAGACAGCTTTGAGGGCTGACATCTTTCTGGCAGACTTCAGACCTCGGAGATTCTAAGCAGAGAGAGCAACGAGGAGTCAGACCTGCTTGTGGCTGGGACTGAAGGGCAGTGGCCAGAGGAGCTGAGTGAGGACTGAAAGTGTTCCTCCGCCCTGCAGTCAGCATTGCATCAGGACACTTATCACAGGACTCTCCAGGAAGTGACTGGGGGCCAGCCAGGCTTAGAATGATTTTCTGCTTCCTGACTCTAAAAGACAAGCTCCAGGACATTTTGTGTCCAAAGAGGAGAGCCCCAGCGGCAGGCAATTTGAAGAAAACAGTAAGTGGGTACTTTCCAATCACATGGATTTACTGTGCATTTTACTGTTTTGAGACAAGGTCACATAATAGCTGTCCTGGAACTTTCTGTGTAGAGCAGGTCGTGCTGGAACAGAAATTTACCTGCTTTCCGAGTGCCAAGATGAAAGGTGTGTATCACCATGCCTAGTCAGCACTTACTTTTTAAAATATTATACTATTTATTTATTTATGTGTCTGAGACAGGACCTCTTGTGGCCTGAGCTAGCCTGAAACACCTGATCCTCTTCCTCTGCCTTCTGAATGTTGGAATTACATGTTCAAACCATCAAGTCTGATTCATGCGGTGATGGGATCAAAGCCAGGATTTCCTGCATGCTAGGCGAACACTCCATCAACCAGCTACATCCCCAATTTTATACTCTTAAATAAAGCACAAGGTGAACTATTAACCTTCTATTGCTAGAGGAAATAATCATTTCAAAGATCTCCATAAAAATGTCACAGGCAGAGGCAGGTGGATCTCTGTGAGTTTGAGGCCAGCCTGGTCTACAGAGTGAGTGCCAGGACAGGGTCCAAAGCAATATAGAGAATTCCAGGCCAGTCAGGGATATGCAGTACAACCCTGTCTCAAAAAGCAAACAAATAACCCCCCCAACACCATACACACATTTTGCCTCTTCAACTGCAAACCTACACTCAGCCTTATGATTCAAAGAGCAAGATGAATTAAGCCGAGGAGAACAAATGATAACCTGAGCCACAGACTGTACTGAACCTCCTTAAGGGCCAAAGGTGAGCTACACTCCAGCTTTCTGGACACATGTTCCAACATTTACTTCTCAGGCCTGAGACAGAACTCCTATAGAGGCAGGAGACAGTGCTTTGTGGAACTGCTAAGTCCTCAGGATCTTTTCCTCCTCCTTAAAACCTAGCACAGTAGAAGAAATATTTTTAGACCCATGACTACCTTACACAGGCTCACCTGAAAGGGTGACACCACAGATATTGCCCAGGTGTTAATCAGTGTTACGTTCCACTCATCTGTTACCAACTATGCACAGGGAAGGCACCTGTTTGCCTGATGAAACCTTATCCTGCAGAACCATCTGCTACACTGGAAACTTTTCACTGGGGCTCCTGTTCCTTACATTAATCCCAAACACCATGGTGCAGCATCACATTCTCAGAGCTTTGCTGTGAATGTTAAGGCAAAGATGTAACGACCTCAGGTACATACACCTTTCACCAAGGGCATTACCAGTAAGGCTTCAACTGCCCTGCTGAGTTACCAGGGCACATTAAAGCGAACCCTGCCTTCAAACTGACCATCCAGGAGCAGCAGCAAGTCAAGCCAGGTTCTACTCTCCCTCTCACTAATTTCTAATGACTCCCGCTTCAGCTGCCCCAACATCAAGGCCATCAATTGCGAACCGTTTTGTAAATGGTTTGGTGGGTTGACCAGAAGCAAACTTCCCGTCAAATATGACAACAGCGTCACTATCTGCCAGTCTTGAGCTCTCCAGGAGCAGTACCAACAGGGCCCCCATGACAGGGTCTTCGGCTCATTACACAGAGTCGGTGATGACAAGACTCTCTGGAAAATATTGGCGACCCCAGGTTCTCCAGGGTTAGTACAGTGGATTAAACATCTACTCCACTTTACAAATGAGTAAGCTGAAACTGTTGAATGAACGAGCGGCCTGCTCGCACCAGCAAAGTGGCACGCGGAGACCTCTCTCCTGTGGATCCATCCTGGGGGCAAGGTCCAGCTGGACCCTGCCCAGGGCCTTTGCACCAAGGCGTCTCTGGAGCCAGACAGCGTCCTCAAAGTGCAGGCCCGAGGACGGCCCAGCCTTTGCTCCCTGCGACCCATCGGCCCCTTGTTGCCAAGCAGGCTGGCCTGGGAGCACAGCCCATCAGCCCTGCAGGGCGAACTAGGTGGTCCGGGGGACCTGGCATTTATGGGGAGGGGGCATGTCGGCCAATCAGAACCGGCTCTTGCGGCGGGGGAGGCCTAGGTCCCGGGTTAAGTCCCTCCGGAACTGGTGGTCCGCGCCGGGGCCTGGGGTTATTCAGGCCTGGGCTGACAGTGTATTAAGGATCCGGGACGTCCCGGACTACGCCGTTCCCACCCAGATGCCCGGGACCCCTCACTGTCTCTCAGACCAAGGTGACTCCCGGCCCGCCCGGCCCTGTATCTAACCCTCCCCGGCCCGCGGCGCCCTCCCGGGAAGGAAGGCCCACACAGCGCCCGCTTACCGCGCCGGTTCCGCACCACGTGTTCCTGGCTGACCCACCAGCCAATGCCCGGAGGTTTGAGGCTGGCTGCCCCGCCCCGCCGACCCTCCCCTCCCCAATAGCCAATGCCCGGTCTCTTCTAGATAGCCCCGCCCCTTAACGCCCCGCCCTCCTGCCTCCGAGCAAATGCCGAGCGCTGACTCAGCCGTGCGGGCCGTGGCCACGCCCCTCCTCCTCTGGCGCTCCGTGCCGGCGTCCACGCTCCGGAAGGAGACCTCTGGGAGTCGCCTTCAGTGCTACGTTGAAACCCAAAACTGAGGGTCTCACTCTCAGTTTCCCGAGGATTCCGCGTTGCTCTCTGGAGGGACCGGTGTATCCCACTGCTCTCCTGTTCCTGCAGAAGCCAGGGGATGGGCGTTCTGCCGGCTCCTCTTCGTCCCTTTGGTTATAGATCATAGACAAGTGCTGAATTACCAGTTTGTGACATCCAGAAGAGGGCTTCAGATTCCCCAGAATTGGAGTTATGGGATGGTTGTGAGCTGCCTTGTGGGTCCTGGAAATCCAAGGCTGGTCTTCTGCAAAAGCAACAAGTGCTCTCAACTTCTGAGCCATCTTCCCTCCAGACCTTCCTACATTCAGAGTTGCAAGGAATATAGTCTCACACACTGCAAATATTCTAAAATAAAATGACCCTTTTCCTCCTTAAAAATTGGCATGAGTTTTCTCTTTAACATTCCTGCAAATATGTTTTATGCTAATAGTCTTTTAACTGATGACTCTGTCATACTTTTCTACAGATATATATATACACATACACATATGTGTATTTAAGGATTTTTAATTTGATTATAATTACATCACTTTTTCCCCTTTATTTTTCCCCACCACCCCCTTCATGTTCCCTGATCTCTCCAATTTGTGGTCTTTTCCCCCCTGTAATTATTACTGTTACATATAACAATAGTTATTATTTTATTATCAGAGACTGAGCTCAGTGCCTCACGCATCTATCAAACACGGTCCCACTTTATATAATTTGTTGTTTATTTTTGTTTCTTTGAGATAAGTGTCATGCAGCTCAGGCTGGACCTAAAGGTGTCATTTCTGATTTTCCTGCCTCCACTTCCCAAAGTGCTGGGATTACTGGTGTGTGCCACCAGGCCCGACCTAAAATATCTATATTTTTAAAATTGTGTTCACTGTATTTTTCAATTATGTATAGGGGTGTGTGTGAACCAGAGATGTTAGATGCCCTGGAGTTGGGGTTACAAAAGGTGTGAGTCACCTGATGAAGGTGATGAGAACATTGGTCCTCTGGAAGAGCTGCTGTGGGAACAAGAGACCTTGGCCAGAGGCCCACTTCCCCATCAGCCTGGGAGCAAGCAGCTGTAACTGATAGCAGAAAAAACATGTTGACTAAAAACATCTTTACTAAAAACAATCCGGTGCCCTTAATCACAAAGAAAAAAATGTTTACCGGAGCAATAAGTTCCTGATAAGGGCTCACCCACAGGAACACCCTGACCTTGACCTTTCCAATGACTAACTGCCTCTTCCTGACCCCCCCCAACCCCCGCCTCTGGTATCAGGGTATATAACCAGCCGGGGTAAGAATAAAGCAAAGCCTTCTTTCACCACCAACTGGTCTCTGTGCCATCAATCCTGACACCCTCTGCAGATTCTTGGTTCAAGGCTGCGCAGGCGTGGCAGCTGCAAGAGGTCTTAACTGTGGAGCCTTCTCTCCAGTATGTACCTATAAACTTTAAGTTAGTTTCTATTTTATTTGCTTTTTGAACTGGGCATGGTGTTCACGCCTGTAACACTCAGATTTGAGAAGCAGAGGCAAGAGAACCTAATACATAGGGAATTCAGCCGGGCAGTGGTGGTGTACACCTTTAATCCCAGCACTCAGGAGGCAGAGGCAGGAGGATCTCAGTGAGTTTGAAGCTAGCCTGGTCTACAGAGTGAGTTCCAGGACAGCCAGAGCCACACAGATAAACCCTATCTCAAAAAAAAAAAAAAAAAAAAAAAAGAAAACCCCAAAAAACAAACAAAAAGTTCTTTAAAAATATATGCAGGGAATCAAAACCAGACTGGGTTTCATGAGATCTGTGTAAAACAAAACAAAACCTATTCTGGGTTAAATTATGATTATGATTATTGGTACATGAATAATTTAAAAACCCCCAACTCTTTCATATTTTGGCAAACAACTTTTAGGTATTAAAAGTAAAATCTTGGAATGCTTTAATCACATCTGCTGAGGTTTTAAGAACGCTAGTACAGCTCTCTGTAAATGCAGTTATTGCTGAGATGAGAAGGAGTAAGGTGAAGTGTGAAGCCAAAAGAAGTGATTTGAGGATGGGGGTTGTGTAAGCGTTTTGAGCAGATCGGGATGGGACAGGAGTGGGTCAGGTATCCTGGAGCTTGGGAGTCACAGAATAATGAGTGTTACACAGCTCAGGTGGAAAGGTATCCTGGAGCTCGGGAGCCAAGGACCACCACATGTTGCAGTAAGCTTAGCTGCTTAAAAAGCCTTGCCTCAGAGAAAGGCTTCCCCAGTGTATTGGCTCCGCTCCTGCAGGACAGGGTTTTCCAGCTGGGGATGTTCGCCTAGTGTGGCAGTTTTGCTTGGCAGGAGGTTTCTCCAGCGAAGTTGCTACAGTTCAGCTCTGCTCCTGGAGAGCAGAAAGCAAAGAGCAGGGAGCAGGAGAGGTTACAATTCTCTCTAACTCCGCTCTGCCAAGGGAAGGTTTCCCAGGCAAGTGTTACAGCACTGCTCGCTCTGCTCTGCTCTGCTCTGCACAGGGTCGCCTCTGCTCCGTCGCTGCTGCAAAAGAAAATCTTTGAGCAAGTCCAGCTTCAGGTGAGGTTGGGTCTCCGGCAGGGACCTTCCCCCCCTCCTTGCCCAACACCCATCCCCTTGAGCTTCTGGGGCCGCTCCTGGCATCCAGAAGACCCGTCCACACAGGAAAGACATCAGCCCTTCCAAGCCCCAAACCCCAGCGAGTTCAGCTTCAGGAAAGACATCAGCCCTTCCAAGTCCCAAACTCCAGCGAGCCCAGCTTCAGGAAAGACATCAGCCCTTCCAGGCCCCAAACTCCAGTGAGCCCAGCTTCAGGAAAGACATCAGCCCTTCCAGGCCCCAACCTCTGGCAACCCCAGCTTCAGCTTAAGCTTCAGTGTCAGCATCCCCAGCTTCAACTTCAGGAAGGAAGGAGACCAGTGGAGACAGAAAGACCCTACCAGCACCCACTGGAAGAAGAGATGGGAAGAAGACAGAATAAGAGCTCACTCAGCAATAGAAAGTCCAACATGACCCCACCAGAATCTAGGGATCCAATACCAGCAAGACCTGAAAAGCACAACATAGACGAAGAAGAGGAGACAGACCTTAAAAATTATTTCATGAAGATGATGGAGACCCTCAAAGAAGAAATGAGGAAATCCCTTAGAGAAATAGAAGAAAAAACAAACAAAAAATCCATGAAATGGGGGAAAAATTCAAGAAATAAATCTCTCAAAGAATCTAAAGAGCACCAAGAAAAAACAACCAAAAAAAATGAAGGAAACAACTCAAACAGTTAAAGGATTGAAAGCTGAAATAGAAACGATAAAGAAAACACAGAATGAAGGGATGCTGGAAATAGAAAAGCTGGGTAAACGATCAGGAACTACAGATGCAAGTATCACCAATAGAATACAAGAGATAGAAGAGAGAATCTCAGGTGTTGAAGACTCATTAGAGGATATAGAGTCGTCAACCAAAGAAAATCTCAAAACCAACAAATCCTTAACACAAAATATCCAGGAAATATGGGACACCGTGAAGAAGCCAAACCTGAGAATAATAGGTGTAGAAGAAGGCGAAGAAATACAACTCAAAGGTACAGGAAACATATTCAACAAAATCATAGAAGAAAACTTCCCGAACCTAAAGAAAGATATGCCTATGAAAATACAAGAATCTTACAGAACACCAAATAGGCTGGACCAGAAAAAGAAGTCACCTCGCCTTATAATAATCAAAACATCAAACCTACAGAGTAAAGAGAAAATATTAAGAGCAGCTAAAGAAAAAGGCCAAGTAACATACAAAGGCAGACCTATCCGAATTACACCTGACTTCTCAATGGAAACGATGAAAGCCAGAAGATCCTGGACAGATGTCCTACAAACGCTAAGGGAACAAGGATACCAGCCCAGACTACTATATCCAGCAAAGCTCTCAATTACCATAGATGGAGAAAAAATATTCCATGACAAAGCCAGATTTAAACAATATGCATCCATGAATCCAGCTCTACAGAAAGTGCTAGAAGGAAAACCTAGATCCAAGGAAGATAACTACATTCACAAAGACACAGGCAATATATAATCCCACTCTACAAAACACCAAAAGAAAAAGGGAGGAGAAACTACACAAAATAACTTCACTAACAATAAATCAAGCACAAACAAGAATCATCAATCAATGGTCATTAATATCCTTCAATGTCAATGGCCTCAACTTGCCTATAAAAAGACACAGACTAGCAGAATGGATACGAAGACAGAACCCTTCCTTCTGCTGCATACAAGAAACACATCTCAACATCAAAGACAGACGTTATCTCAGAGTAAAGGGTTGGGAAAAGATCTTCCAATCAAACGGTCCCAAGAAACAAGTGGGTGTAGCAATCCTAATATCTAACAAATTAGACTTTAAATTAAAATCAATCAAAAGAGATGAAGAAGGACACTTCCTATTCATCAAAGGAAAAGTACATCAAGATGAAGTCTCAATTTTAAACATCTACGCCCCAAATACAAAGGCACCTACATTCGTGAAAGAAACATTACTAAAGCTCAAAATGCACATAAAATCTCACACACTAATAGTGGGAGACTTCAACACTCCACTCTCACCGCTAGACAGGACCTCCAGACAGAAACTTAACAAAGAAACAAAAGAACAAATAGAAGTTATGACCCAATTGGGTTTAACAGACATCTATAGAACATTCCACCCAAATACAAAGGGATATACCTTCTTCTCGGCACCACATGGAACCTTCTCTAAAATTGACCACATAATAGGAAACATAGCAAATCTCCACAGATACAAAAAAATTGGAATAACCCCCTGTATTTTATCAGACCACCATGCATTAAAATTAGAATTCGACAATAACACAAAACGCAGAAACCCTACAAACTCATGGAGATTGAACAATGCATAATTGCACCATCCCTGGGTAAAGGAAGAAATAAAAAAAGAAATTAAAGACTTCCTCGATTTCAATGAGAATGAAGACACAACATACACAAACTTATGGGACACTTTGAAAGCAGTGCTGAGAGGAAAGTTTATAGCACTAAGTGCCCACATGAAGAAACTGGAGAACAGTCATACTAGAGAATTAATAGCACAGCTGAATGTTCTAGAACAAAAAGAAGCAAAAGAACAGGAGGAGCAGACGCCAGGAAATAATCAGGGTGGAAATTAATCAAGTAGAAACCAGGAAAACACTGAGAAGAATCAATAAAACAAAGAGTTGGTTCTTTGAGAAAACCAACAAAATAGACAAACCTCTGTCCAAACTAACCAAAAGACAGAGAGAGAGAGCATGCTAACTAACAAAATTAGAAATGAAAAAGGGGACGTAACAACGGATTCTGAGGAAATCCAGAGAATAATCAGGGCAAACTTTGAAAATCTGTACTCCACAAAATTTGAAAATGTAAAGGAAATGGACAGTTTCCTGGATTGATATCACTTGCCAAAACTAAATGAAGAGCAGATAAACAATCTAAACAGACCTATAACCCCTAATGAAATAGAAGCAGTCATCAAAAGTCTCCCAAACAAAAAAAAGCCCAGGCCCAGATGGTTTCAGTGCAGAATTCTACCAGAAATTCAAAGAAGAGCTAATTCCAATACTCCTCAAAGTATTCCACACAATAGAAGCAGGAGGCTCACTGCCAAACTCTTTTTACGAGGCTACAATTACCTTGATACCCAAGCCACACAAAGACACAGCTAAGAAAGAGAACTATAGACCAATTTCCCTCATGAACATCGATGCAAAAATACTCAATAAAATACTCGAAAACCGGATTCAAGAATACATCAGAAAAATCATCCACTATGATCAAGTAGGCTTCATCCCAGGAATGCAGGGATGGTTCAACATTAGAAAATCTATCAATGTAATCCACCATATTAACAAACTGCGAAAGAAAAAACACATGATCATCTCACTAGATGCTGAAAAAGCCTTTGACAAAATCCAGCACCCCTTCATGATAAAGGTCCTAGAGAGATCAGGGATAACAAGAACGTACCTGAATATAATAAAAGCAATATACAGTAAACCAACAGCTAACATCAAACTAAATGGAGAGAAACTCAAAGCAATTCCTCTAAAATCAGGAACAAGACATGGCTGTCCACTCTCTCCATATCTCTTCAATATTGTACTTGAAGTTCTAGCTACAGCAATAAGACAACAAAAGGAGATAAAGGGGATACAAATAGGAAAAGAAGTCAAACTTTCACTATTTGCAGAAGATATGAAAGTTTACATAAGTGACCCAAAAAACTCTGCAAGGTTACTCCTAGAGCTGATAAACACCTTCAGCAATGTGGCAGGATACAAGGTAAACTCAAAAAAATCAGTGGCCCTATTATATACAGATGATGAATTGACTGAGAAAGAAATCAGAGAAACATCATCCTTTACAATAGCCATAAACAGCATCAGATATCTGGGGATAATGTTAACCAAGGAAGTGAAAGACCTGTATATCAAGAACTTTGTGTCTTTAAAGAAAGAAATCAAAGAGGATACCAGAAAAGGGAACGATCTCCCACGCTCTTGGATTGGTAGGATCAACATAATAAAAATGGCAATCTTGCCAAAAGCAGTCTACAGATTCAATGCAATCCCTATCAAAATTCCAACACAATTCTTCAAGTACCTGGAAAGAACATTAATCAACTTTATATGGAAAAACAAAAGGCCCAGGATAGCCAAAACAACCCTATACAATAAAGGAACTTCAGGAGGCATCACCATACCTGACTTCAAGCTCTATTATAGAGCTATAGCCCTGAAAACAGCTTGTTATTGGCACAAAAATAGGCAGGTAGACCAATGGAACAGAATTGAAAACCCTAATTTTAACCCACACAGCTATGAACACTTGATTTTTGACAAAGAAGCTAAAACTGTACAATGGAAAAAAGAAAGCATCTTCAACAAATGGTGCTGGCATAACTGGGTACTGGTATGCAGAAGATTGTAGATAGATCCATGTTTATCGCCTTGTACAAAACTTAAGTCCAAATGGATCAAAGATCTCAACATATATCCAGCCACACTGAAACTTTTAGAAGAGAAAGTGGGAGATACTCTTCAACAAGTTGGTATAGGAGACCACTTCCTAAACATAACACCAGTGGCACAGACACTGAGATCGACAATTAACAAATGGGACCTCCTGAAACTAAAAAGCTTCTGTAAGGCAAAGGACACAGTCAACAAGACAAAAAGGCAGTCCACAGAATGGGAAAAGATATTCACTAACCCCACATCTGACAGAGGGCTAAGCTCCAAAATTTACAAAGAACTCAAGAAACAAGTTTCCAAAACACCAAAGGATCCAATTAAAAGGTGGGGTACAGAACTAAATAGAGAATTCTCAATAGAGGAGGCTAAAATGGCCAAGAGACACTTAAGAAAGTGCTCAACATCCTTAGCCATCAGGGAAATGCAAATCAAAACAACTCTGAGATACCATCTTACTCCTGTCAGAATGGCTAAAATCAAAAACACCCAAGACAATTTATGCTGGAGAGGATGTGGAGAGAGGGGAACACTACTCCACTGCTGGTGGGAGTGTCAACTCGTACAGCCTCTTTGGAAATCAGTATGGAGATTCCTCAGGAAAATGGGAATTAATCTGCCACAAGACCCAGCAATTCCACTCTTAGGCATATATCCAAATGAGACAAATTCATACAACAAGGGCATCTGCTCCACTATGTTCATAGCAGCATTATTTGTAATAGCCAGAACCTGGAAGCAACCTAGATGCCCCTCAACTGAAGAGTGGATAGAGAAAATGTGGTACATTTACACAATGGAGTATCACTCAGCAGAAAAAAACAATGGAATCTTGAAATTCGCAGGTAAATGGATAGCACTGGAAGAAACCATCCTGAGTGAGGTAACCCAGTCGCAAAAAGACAAACATGGTATGTACTCACTCATATATGGATTTTAGACGTGGATCAGGATAGTGCCAGTCTGCACTTCCACTGATAGAGAGTCTGGGAAACAGGAAAGAACCTAAAAGATATGCATATATGCATAGTACCCAAGAGAAGAGGATTGAGACAAGATCCTCTGAATGGATGGGGAACACGGAGAGTGGTGGTGGGGGGGGGAGTGGGAGCTGGGAAGAAGAGAGGGGGAGAAGAGGAAGAGAGAGTAGGTCATGGGGGAACAGGAAGTTGAGTGGGTGAGGGTAGAATAGGGGGAAGAGGGAATCATAGGTTAGAAGACAGATCAGGCACCAGAGTGACCTCTAGTGATCTAAAGGCATAACACCAATTGGCAAGCTAAGCAATAGTGGAGAGACCACCTAGAATGCCCATTCCTGATAATGAACTTGATGTCTATAACCATCCGGGAGTCTTCATCCAGTGACTGATGGAAGCAGAGGCAAACACACAATTAAGCACTGAACTGAACCCAAGGAACCCAGTGACAGAGAGAGAGGAGTGATGAGCAAATTGGCAAAGAATGGGCTGGCAAAACCAGCAGAGACAGCTGATCTGAACAGGGGAGAGCTCTTGGACCCCAGACCGACAGTGGGGAGGCCAGCATGGGACTGATCTGGACCCCCCCAAATGTGAGTGTCAGTGAGAAGGCCTGGGAAACCTATGGGGCCCTGAGCAGTGGATCAGTGTCTATCCCTGGAATACAAACAGTCATCGTGTGCCCATAGCACAAAGAGGGATGCTCTCTCAGCCTGGACTCTTAGGGGACTGCCTGGACCCTACCCGGAGTGAAATGACAGACTCTAGATATCCCCTATGTGGAAGGAATTGGCAATAGTGTGGGAGGCTGGGAGGGAAGGGGAGTGGGGAGGAGGGGAGGGAGAGGGAACTGGGATTGACATGTAAAACAAGCTATTTAAAATTAAAATAAAAAATGATAAAAGAAAAAAAAAAGAAAATCTTCACCCAAAGCTCATCCAAAGATGTTTATTGGAAGGAAGCAGCTGGACCAGCCAAGCTGAACATACACAGGGTTTATATAGGGATTCTTGAGGCCAGGGAAGTTTTTCCAGGGTAGAGATTGGTCCAATTTCAGTGCTGAGATCAGATTGGCTTGAGCTCTGCTCGAGGATTGGTTAGTTTTCTGCACAGGATTAAGGTCAGATTTGGCTCTAGTTTCAGGGCCCAAGTGTGTTTCTTTCTCTGGTCCTTTTTAGTCTTTTGGCTCCAATTTTAGGGCCAGGGTGCATTTCTTTCACTGACTCTGATTCCAGGGACAAAGTGTGTTCCTTTGGCACTGGTTTCAGGGTCAGGGTATATTTCTTTGGTTCCGGTTGCAGGGCCAAAGTGTGTTTCTTTGGCTCTGCTCAGGGTGTGTTTCTTTGACTGGTCCCTTTTCCCTACAGGTTGATAACTTCTTGTGGGCACCTAAGGAAAAACATGCTTTCTTCTTCTTCTTCTTCTTCTTCTTCTTCTTCTTCTTCTTCTTCTTCTTCTTCTTCTTCTTCTTCTTCTTCTTCTTCTTCTTCTTCTTCTCCTTCTTCCTCCTCCTCCTCCTCCTCCTCCTCCTCCTCCTCCTCCTCCTCCTCCTCCTCCTTCTTCTTCTTCTTCTTCTTCTTCTTCATCTTTTCTTTTCTTGGGGGGCAGGGTTTCTCTGTGACTTTGAAGGATGTCCTGGAACTAGCTCTATGTAGACCAGCCTGGCCTCGGACTCACAGAGATCCGCTTGATTCTGCCTCCTGAGTGCTAGGATTAAAGGCATGAGCCATCACACCCCGAAGATGTGCTTTCTTCTTATGCAAAGATTTTTAACTTGTTTTTGGATAATAGGTAACTTGTGGTTATGAAGTACTATTTTTGTATTACCAGGTATAAAAAGAATAAGAAAAATAAGAGATAAAGGAGAAAAGATGTAGAAGGAAACACATAAGAAAATAAGTAAAGGGGAAACAACTGGGGAAAAGAAGAAAAAAGGAGGAGGAGGAGAAGAAAAAGAAAGGAGAAAACGAAGGAAGAAAAAAGGAGGAGGAGGAGAGGAAGAAGAAGAAGAAGAAGAAGAAGAAGAAGAAGAAGAAGAAGAAGAAGAAGAAGAAGAAGAAGAAGAAGAAGAAGAAGAAGAAGAAGAAGAAGAAGAAGAAGAAGAAGAAGAAGAAACACAAGAAACACACCAGGGAGCCGGGTGTTGGTGGCGCACGCCTTTAATTCCAGTACTCGGGAGGCAGAGGCAGGCGGATCTCTGTGAGTTCGAGACAAGCCTGGACTACAAAGCGAGTTCCAGGACAGCCTCCAAAGCCACAGAGAAACCCTGTCTCGAAAAACCAAAAAAAAAAAAAAAAAAAAAAAAGAAACACACCAGGGTAGAAGAACAAAAGAACAGAAAAAGAACAACATAGAAGAACAAGCCCCTGGGGGCTGGGGAGGAGAATGAAGAATTAAGCTTTGGCCCTCAGTTAAAGTTCCTGAGTGTGTCTGTCCAGTAGTTTGCCTACTCCACACCTCCTCCCCAGTTTCTCTGATCTGCTGGGTGCTGGACCCCTCAGCAGCACCAACAAAATCTTTCTTTTTAGCCCAGGCCCACATCAAACTCAACATCCTCCAGCCTCATCTTTCTAGGTGCTAGGGTTGCAGACACCAGCTTGCCCAGCTGCAGCGAGGCTCAATCCTAGCTCATTCCTGTTAGGTATGTTGATGTGCACCTGGTAGGATTACCTAAACTAGCAAAGAAGCCGATGTAAACCAACACTAGCAGGAGCCTTGGGGCCGGGTTGAAGATAAATGTGCATTTATGAGATTTTATTGTCTTCTGTCAAAAGCTAGTGAAAATATTTTTCCTATGAACTCAAGTAAAGGTTAAGAAAACCCAAAAACGTATCCTTAGTGTTGGGCATTTTATTTATTTTTATTTTTATTTTTTTTATTTATTTATTACATATACAGTGTTCTGCCTACATGCCAGAAGAGGGCACCAGATTGGATTGTAGATGGTTGTTAGCCACCATGTGGTTTCTGGGAATTGAACTCAGGACCTCTGAAAGAGCAGTCAGTGCTCTTAATCTCTGAGCCATCTCTCCAGCCCGTGTTGGGCATTTTATATGGAAACCTTCAGAAGGTAGAACTTTCTAGATCCAAACCTTCGAAATATGCAAAACATGCTTTTGACCTTGGCCAAGGCACTAGGGTGTCATCTTCCAAAGACATAATGCTGGATTTGCAAGTCTGAGTTTGCAATGAGATAAATGCCCACCTGCAGCTAATAACATGGAGCTTGCGCCCTCTGCTGTCCGCATGCTCTCAGGACCATCAGTCCCAGAGACAACCCTGTGAAATCTGAGCAACTGGAGACTCAAACTCCAGCCATGTTCAGGAAGTTCATGGTCTGTCCCCAAACAGCAATGAGAGCGAGTGTTCATGTCTCTGAGTATTCAGCAGGTGGCGCTGCAGGACAGTTTCTTAATAAAGGGTTCACTGCAGGTTGAACATCAAACAGGAGTGTCAGGAGTTTTCTTTGCTGAATTTAGAGAGCACAGGGGCAGTAAAAGAGAAGGCAAAGAGAGAGGTGTATATATAGGAGACAAGAGACTGGGTGCTTCCAAAAGAGGAATCATGCGATCTTATTCCTTGTGGGGAATGCAAGTTTCACAGAATTATTGATTATTGATCCATTTGCACAATGTTAGTGCACACTTCATTTGCTGCGATTTCGGTTCCCAGAATGACACAGTGTCATCTCCAGAACCTCACTGCACTCTGATGAACCAGTATAACTGGGCATGAAGACGATGGGGTCACCTGCCTCTCTGACAGTTTCCTGGGAACAGAAACCAGCTTGGAGAGCACACTGTTCAGATCATGGGTAGAGAAGGTATTGGTGACCAAGGAGGAGAACTGCCAAGTAGGATGGCATTCAAGAGAAATCAGAGGGCAGGCAGATTGAGGGGGGGGCAGATGCAAATGAGCTCCTCCTCCTGACTCTTGGTCCTGTGGAATCTTTCCGACTCTGTTCATTCTCTCGGTGTCAGCCCATGAAACTCCTGTAGTCTCCCTGGGAGCAGTCTGTGCGCCTCCGGGATACAGCAGGTTCCCTGTGCACTCCAGGGACTTTGTGTTTGTGCCAGGTCACTGCAACAAAGCGAATGTCACAAAGTGGCCACCTTTTGGTTTCCGATTGCCTACAAAAATATGCATTTGTTATTGTCATCTGTTAATTGTTCAAGAGCATCATCATTTTTTAAAAAACAAATTAAAGGTTTGCTCCAGACCTGCATGAAACACTCTACCTGTGCCAATTTTCAAATAGCTTGGTTGATAGCATTTTTTGAGCAATAAAATAATTAACATATATAAGGATTTATTTTTTTCCATGTAAGTCAAAGTCAGGGTTAAGCCATGCAGGATTTGGTAAGTGACTTCAGGACCATCAAGGGCCAGGGATTTCTATTTTTATTTACGTTTTGTGTTTTTGTTTGTTTTCTTTCATTCATTTATTTACAACCCCAGCCTTAAACTCTCACTGTGTAGCTAAGGATGACGTTGCGCTCCGGATCCTGCTGCCCCCAGCTCCACAGTGCGCGCCCCACACGCCAAGCATTACAGTTTCTCAAAAGGAGCGTACTGACCCAGACAGGGCAAGCTTTATTCCTAGCATTTGGAAGGCAGAGGCAGGTGGATCTCTGTGAGCTTGAGGCCAGCCAAGACTACAGTGAGACCCTGGCTTAGAAAACAAAAAACACAAACAAACAAAAAACAATACAAATAATAGGCTAGAGGGATGGCTCTGCTGTTAAGAATGCTTACTGTTCTTGCAAATGATGAAGAATTGATTTCCAGCACCCACACAGGCTAGCTCACGACCCACTGCAACTCCAGCTCCAGTGCATCCAAAACTTCTGTTTGGCCTATGCAGGTGCCTGCAGTCATGTGCACACACACACATACACACACACACAGAGAAACACACACACACACACAGAGAGGGTGAAAGACACACACACACACACAGAGGGTGAAAGACACACACACACACAGAGGGTGAAAGACACACACACACACACACAGAAAGACACATACAGAGAGAGAGAACGACACACACATACAGACACACACACACAGACACAGACACACAGACACAGACACAGACAGACACACACACACAAAGACATACACATACAGACACACACAGAGAAAGACACATACAGAGAGAGAGAGAGAACGACACACACACACAGACACATACACACAGAGAAACACATACACATACAGTCACACACACAATTAAGCATAAAATAAATCATAAGAAAACACACACACACATACACCATGTGCCAAGAGCTAGTTGAAATTAATCAAAGGAAGACAGGGGAGGGGAGAAAAGTGTGGGTATAATATAGAAATTAGGAACCCAGGCCAGGGGAAAGAAATTACAAATTTATCTTTATTCATTCCCTCCTTTACTGGCTATGTGTGTGGGGGTTCTCTTTCCCTCTCTGCCTATTGGCCATCAGAGGGGGGAAAGGCAGAGGGAGAGACAGAAAGCTTTGTGTTGGGCCATGGGCATGGACGGAGGGAGGCCTCTGGGAGACAGCCCTCAGTGATTCAGCTCAACTTTATCCCAGAGTATGAGGAATATACAGGATTGGGGAACCTGGGGACAAACCCTAATTTGCATTAAGTGGCACACTTCTATCACAAGGCTTTGCATGTGACAGAAGGCTCCAATAGCAGAGTTCCTAGTGCAAGTCTTCTTAGCAGGGGTCTATGCCAAGGGTCAAGCTAAAGATAAGTCAGCCATCTGGTTTAGAGATAAGGCCAGCCCTCACTGCCCAGGCACATTCTCCAGATTGAGCTCTCCATATTGCCAAGTTCAGAGAAAGCTGCCAGGCTATGGCAGACCTCGGTCTCTAACCAGCCAGCAATGTATTCCAGCAACTACTGACCAAACTACAGAATATTAAAAACATTCCCTCCTTTTCTTCTTTAATTAGGATCTGAGACATTCAAGCAGAACAGAAAGGAAAGAAATCAGATATTCTCAAATCTCAAAATCCAACACAATGAACTTATTAGTTTTTGCTGGTTTGTTTTTGTGTCACCATCTCAATACAGAGAAAGTTTAATCTAAAATTGATATTTTGCCAAAGAAATAATCATTCAAACATGCTAGTATTGACTTTTCCGAAGAGCTAATTTTCATAATCCCACTAGCAGGAAAAGGCTCCTACTGAGAAGTCTTACTTCTCTCTATTTCATTCTCTTCCTGACATCCCCCAACAGCTGTCACAGAATTCTACTTATTATGACAGAGATTTCAGTTTAATAACTGTCTCATTTCTCTTTGCTGATATACACCATATTGTATTAATTTTTAAAATAATTAAAATGTAATAGAAAATCTTTTTGATAACTTCTGTAACATTATCAGCTTTTAAAATTACATCCTTAAAAATTTCATCCTTCAGAAAAAAATTTTAATATAGCTTTAATAATGGACATTAAGAGAAAAGAGACATTGGAGAGGGCCAAAGTAGATGTGTTGTGCCCAACTCTGAACCTCAAGAGACCCGATCAGATGCAAAAGCAAAGAGTCTTTTTAACTTTACAAGTTAACTCGGTTCTCCCATCCATCTGACACAGGTGAAGCAGGAAGACCTCGAGCAGCAGTGGGGCAGGGAATATATTGGGGTAGAGCAAGGGGAGTGTCTGGGGCGGGGTCCACTAGTTGCATAACAACAGTCTCAGGATTGGTGCACCTCCAGGATTGGTGCACAGGAAACCTGTCCTGTGTTGATTGGTGAACTGCAGCTGCAGGAAGGTTGTTGGACCTAGAGGCCCTCCCAGGGTGGTTGCTATGCTCTGCACTCCACTATTATCAGTAAAGCACACCCAGAGCCTGCCAGCTAACTTCTGATTGGTTCCTTGCTACATGAAGGGTACCTGGATTCCCAGTAACTAGAAGGTCAGGCAAGGTTGGGAGCTCAGCATGTGTTACTGAGTCAGGGGCCTATGTCTTGCTGTGTCTTTTCTGCAGTCTGTCATGACTGCCAAAGCAGGGGACTGGGTGAGGGTCTGGTCCTTCAGACGTGGCTGTCCTGGCCCTACACAAAGCGTGCAGCTTTTTCCAGAGTTTGTTTTCCCCTTTGCCCCTCCATCAACTTTTCTCGTTCCTCTTCTCTCTGGCCCAGGCTTGTTTCAAACTCAAGGATTTAAGTGATCTTCCCACTTAGTCCCATTTAGGCTGGGACTAAATGCACACACTGAACAACATAAAGATGGGGACAATTTTGGTGACACTGGAAGGAAAACATGAGAAGGAAAAGCAGCCCTTCATCCTGGGGTCTGATTGGCCCTTTTGCTCATAGGAGCAGGAAGCTTCAGATATCCCGATGAAGCCAAATCACCTAACAGAGACAGTTAATGTTTTCCTAAAGACAAAGGTGTCCAAGACAATAAACTAACTGCTTGTCAGAGACATAATTATTTACCATCTTGAGTTTTAGTAGTTCTCTTTGTTCCTAAATCTACCAACACCCCTCATAAATCCACCTTATAACTTTGTTTACAAAAGATCAGTCTTTAACCTTTAGATCTTGTTAAGTTACGCTTTTAGCAACTTATCTTAGGAATCCCTGGGCTCATAAGTGTAGACAACGTGAAGGGACCAGCCCCCTGGTTTAGCAGCCATGGCAGGCTAACATGTGCTCACCTGACCTTGACACCCCTGTCTTGGTTACAAGGAGGTCAGATGCCCTGCTCCTGGAAAGGAACCAATCAGAAGTTAGCTGGCAGGGCTGTGCTTTACAGCTCCGGGTGTGCTTTATGGAGAAGTGTACAACAGTGACATGGAGAGCATAGCAACTGCCCTGGGAGGGCCTATGGGCCATAACAACCAGTCGACCAATCAGCACAGGGCAGGTCGGCTAAGCCTGGAAGCGCATCAATCCTGAAACTGTTGCGTACCCCTAGACACTGCCCTATAAGATCCCTGCTTCATGGTTTCTCGGGGTCTTTCTTCAGCATCCGCTGTGGTGGATGGATGAAAGGCCTGAGCTAATGGGGTTATCTCATTAAACAACTACAATGAAAGACTCTTTGCTTTTGCATCGAGATGGGCCTCTTGGTGAGTATGGGGCACAGGCACAACAAACTAGGTGTGCTCTCCCTTCAGAAGTCTGTAGTAACACTTGAGCATGTGATGTTTTTGTCCCCTCTGTCCATGATGTATCTTAATTGAAAAACAAGCAAACAAACAAACAAAACCAAAAAACCAAGCCCAGACTCTGCTTTTTGGCTGTTTCTAACATTTCTTTCTGTGTTGAAGCTAATAATCTCTCAAGTTTGCTTAAATGGAACCCTTAATGGAAAAGGGAACTCCTCACCCCCACAAAGTCCCAAATTTGTCGCACAATGAAATCAATGCGAGGGTCAGCAGGACACAGGGAAAAGGCCTTTCGAGACTTTGAGAACAAGGCTCCAGAGCTGCTGTTCTCCGAATCCAGTGCTGCTGTGACAGGCTGTCCACAGTGAATCTGATTAATAAAGGAAAATTCAAGGGAGGCTCCCCTTCAGATAAAGGGGTTAAATTCAAGGATCGGTGTGATGGTCAACTGGACTACAACTTGATTAACTAAAACCCAAGTGGCTGGGCACACCTGGGAGGGTTTTTTTCTTAATTAAATTATTTGACGTGGGAAGACCCACTGGTAACCCACCATCTGTGAGGTGGGAAGATATCCCTTTAATCTGGCTCACGTCTTCTGCTGGCAGCCTATGTAAAGTACACGGAGGAAGGCGGAAGCTGGCTCTCTTTGCCTGCTGACTTACTGTCACTAGCAAGTCCATTCTTCCATTAGCGTTAGAGCCTACTTCTTCGGGACTCGAGTGTGTCCCAAAGACCAGCTGAGACATCCAGCCTCCTGGAACAACTCCTGAGTTTTGGATGGTCTGTTGTGCAAATGCCACCTTGAGGTTATATCAAGTTCCTGAAAGTCAAATGGACTCATGAATCTTTGTCTTTTTCTGAAAAGAAAAAAAAAAACCATGCAAACAATGTTCAGGAAAAAAAATTCACAGCATTTCCAAAAAGTAGCTTTGTTCCCATTTGGCATTTCTAAGAACAGCTTCACAGAGCCCTTCATCTTTCTTCTGATGAAAAGTAAAAGAGAAAGTGATAGCTTCACTTGTAGTTACAGTCTGTGTGTGGGAGGGGAGCTGAAGTCGAGCTGTGACTGAGAACATAAAAGGACCCTGGGAACACGGGCTGACAGAGGCACCTTAGCAGGGGCTGGTGGCCCCCTGGGGCTGTGAGGCAGCAGAGAAGGGCAGGGCATGTGTGCCCATTGCTGGGTTCCCTCACCGGGTTCTCTTCCGTGTTTGCCTGGCCAGGGTACATCAGCTACATTTACAACAGCCTGCTATTCCTCTCAGTCCCTCATGTCTGTCTGTTCTGCTCGGCTCCTGTGTTTGGAATTGTAACAATTTCAAACTAATTTTGGAACTCACAAGGAACAATGCTAATTGGGATTTATCACCTGTTGGAGTTTGAGTGTGAAAAGTCCCTCAAGGCTCCTGTGTTGAAAGGCTGGTCTCCAGGTGGTGGGACTATTCCAGGGAAACTTTGAGAGGAAGGGCCTAGGAGGAGGGAGTTGGTCCCTGTGGAAATGTCCTTGGCTTACTCTCTCTCTCTCTCTCTCTCTCTCTCTCTCTCTCTCTCTCTCTCTCTCTCTCGTGGATGTGGTCTCTCCTGATGTCTGATGCTGACCTTGAATTCTCTTTGAGGTCTAGGCTGACTTTGATATCCTAGTGCCCCAGTCTCTTGCATACTAACCTTATAGGCATGTGCCACCAGGCCTCATTTGTGTCAACTATTGATGCTGTAAAGTGATATTTTCCATTTCTCAGGTATGTTTTAAAATATGCAAATATTTTAACATTATGTTTGTTAATCCATCCAGAAAATGCAAACATACATTAAACACATACACAAGCACACACACACACACACACACACACACACACACACACACACACACACTTCTGATTTTCCGAGGCAGGGTTTCTCTGTGACTTTGGAGGCTGTCCTGGAACTAGCTCTTGTAGACCAGGCTGGTCTGGAACTCACAGAGAGCTATCTGCCTGCCTCTACCTCCCTGCTAGGATTAAAAGTGTTGGCCACCGCTGCCGGACTACACACACACTTCTTTAAACTCATCTTGCATCAGTTATGTCAAGAGGAACCAGATTCTGAGCTTAATTACTTTTGTTGCAGCCTACTTCAGATTGAAAAATACAAGGAATTAAACATGATATAAATATGGCTAGCACCAAAATTTACACTCCTTAGCCAAAGTCTGTGGTGAATTTCTGCAGAACAACTTTCAGATATCGCATGTGGCATTCTGTGATTTTGTTTTGAAACATCTTTATTTAGTTCTAAGTTGGAGCAGTTTATGTTATGTACAGCTATGGGTGATAGTCTCCCTTTTCTTTTCTGCTGGGCTCCTTCCTTTTTTCTTTGAGGCGGTCTCACTGTGTATCCCCCTCTGGTCTGGGACGCACTATGCAGACCAGACCAGCCTCAACCTCAGTTTGATCTTTTGTTTTCAGGAGCTGAGTGCTGGGGTCACAGGAATGCACAAACACACGCCTAGCTAGTTACCTCTTTTCTCTTTCCTGTGTGTGTATGTGTGTGTGTGTGTGTGTGTGTGTGTGTGTGTCTGCCTGCCTGTCTGCCTGTCTGCCTGTATGAGGGTGGTATATGTACACATGTGTGTTCAAGTGAGCACACCTGTGAAGAGGTCAGAGGTGTATTCCTCTGAGACCCCGAGTCTGAGCTGGAGGTCTGCCACCTTGTTGACCCTCCTGTCTCCAGGCAGCACTAGGGTCACATGTGTGGGGAGCCACACCAGGCCTTTTCTTTCTTTTTTTGTTTTTGTTTTTTCAAGACAGTTTCTCTGTGTTGCTCTGGCTGTGCTGGAACTTGCTCTGTCGACCAGGCTGGCCTGGAACTCAGAGATCCACCTGCCTCTGCCTCACAAGTGCTGGGATTACAGGTGTGTGCCACCACTGCCTGGCACACTGGGTCTTTTCTGTGGGTGCTGGGAAATTGAACTCAGGCCCTCACATTTGTGCAGCAAGCCCTTTGCTTTCTGAGACACCCCAGCCTATGTTTCATTTTCTTATTGGAGAAGTGGAGAGTGCATTTGGAGATTTAAAAACATTCATCATTAGTATACTTTTTTAAAAATTTTATGCTGTTGGCAGTTTGCTATGGTTTCTTATTGGCTAGCTCTGACTTAATTATTAACCCATAATTATATATAATTTTATAAGGAGTTATCTTTCTGAGGCATTTGTATACTTTTTATTGGCATTTTGAAACTATTTTTTCAGTTTTGTTTATAGGAAAGGGGGAAAATAAATCCACTATCCTGCTTCAGAATGTAAATAGCAATAAAACCCTTGATAAACAAAAGGAATTGAAACCACCCAATGTTCCTGTGCATACCAAGGGCTTGGTGAATTTGCAGTGATAGCAAGCCAAAAAAAGAAGAAACCAAGGACAAGGGATAAGCCCTGAACATAAGAATCACACACTAAGATTTTCCTTTCTTGGGGGCTAACATTGGATTCCCTAGAAGTGGAGTCATGGATGGTTGTGAGCCACCATGTGGATACTGGGAACCAAACTCGGGTCCTCTGCAAGAACAGTAAGTTATTTAACCACTGACCATATCTCCAGCCTCTAATATTTTAAAACGCTTTTCATTCTTTAAAAGTTTCATGCATTTTTTATACATATATGTATATATATACATAATTATGTTTTATATATTATGTAGTATATGTATATATTATTAGATAATGTTATGTAATTATATATTATTAGATTTTACTTATTTTATTCTATGTATGTATAATATACTATATGCAATACTATTATACAACATGTATTATTTATATAATACTATGTACTTATGTATATTATTAGGTTTTACTTATTTTTATGTTATGTATATGAGTGTTTTGCTTGCAGGTAGTGTCTGTGTACCATGCACGCCCATGATGCTTGTGGAGGCTGGAAGAGTACATTTGGCCCCCTGGGACCTGAGTTATGGATAGTGATGAGCCACCATGTGGGTGCTGGCAACTGAACCTGGTCTTGAGTAAGAGCCGTCTCTACAGCACCAACAGTGTATATTGATCATATCCATCCACCATTACCTTTCCTTCAACTCCCTCTGGTGACCCCTAACCCAACTCCCCCTCAACCTCATTCATTCATTCATTCTTCTGTTCATTTATTTATTTATTTATTTATCTGAGACAGTATCTTCCTCAAACCTATAGTATCTCCCTCATCTACAATACTTCCCTCATATCTACAAAAATCTTCCTCATATCTATAATACCTCCCTCATATCTACAATATCTCCCTCATGTCTATAGTATCTCCCTCATATCTACAATGTCTTCCTCATATTTACAATGTCTTCCTCATAGCTACAATATCTTCCTCATATCTGTAATATCTTCCTCATTTCTACAGTATCTTCCTCATATCTACAATAGAAACCTCTTTAACCGTACCCTGGGGCAGTCGTGTCCTCACTTTATATAAGACACAGTCTCAAAAAACAAATAACAAACAACAACAAAAATTGTTTTGTTTAATATTGAAGAAGTCAGAATGCTGCCGAAGGAGTAACATGCCAGATTACATGTAAGTCACAGCCTCATGGCAATACATAGCTTAATAGAAATGGGTTAATAATTAAGAGAGAGATAGCCAGTAAGAAGCCTATGCCTTTCACCAAACAGTTTATATTTAATTTAAGTCTCTGTGTGTTTATTTGGGGCTAAATGGCTGTGGGACCAGGCAGAACAGAAACTCTTTCTTCAGATAAGTATTTCTCCCATCTCTTCAGGGTGGCTTAATGTGACCCACCTCCCTGAGGGGTGGTCCCTTGATCAGGTAATTGAATGGCCCAAATGGACTTACTTTCAAGAGAAGAGACAATGAATGGCATGTCTCCACTCAGAGGTAGATTCCATTCTTTACTGTAACATATCTATAGTATATATACCTTAAATTCAAAGACATAAAAGGATGGAAAGAAAAGAAAGGAGAAAATATGCAGCATAATTAACATCCAAAAGGGAAATGGATTAACTTTATTGAGACAAAACAATGGACTTCATGAAATTGTTACTACATTTTATAATCCAGCACCTGCTAAATTAACATACCTAACAAGAGGGCCCCTGATTACATGATTGACAAAATTAAGGCAAAGAGGCAGTTCAATAGTAACAGAGACTTCAATGTTGCATTCTGAACAATGGCGAGCACAGTTGAGCAGAAGACCGTGATAAGAGAACAGAAGTCTTGAACATCACTATAGCCCAACGGTACCCAGAACACTTCAGCAAGAGTGTAATACGTCTTTTTCTCAAGTCCATTCTCTAGAATATGCCATATTCTGAGCCACAGAACAAGTCATAACTAGTTAGAAGAATCCATACACAGTCTTTTTCTGACCACAATGAAATAGAATTAAAATAAATAAATGAAGGAAGTTTGGGGAATTCACAAACATGTAGAAATGGAAGAATATACTCTTTCATAAACAATGGGCAGAATTTTAAAGATCACAAAGGAATTTAGAAAATATTTGGAGATGAAATGCAGCACATACATAACATGGAAAAATGTATGGGATGAACTTAACACAGGGGTGAAGGGTGGAGGGAGGGTGACTGGAAGAGTAGCAGAGGGAGGGGCAGGGAAGATGGCTGATGTAAGTAAAATGCTTGCTGAGCCAGATTCCCCAGAAGGCACATACAAGCTGGGTTTGGTGGCACACACTTTTAAACCCTTTGCTGTCAGAACCTGGCAAATCTCTATGGCTTACTGGTCAGTCAGATGAGCCAAATTAGCTAAAACCTGGCTCTAGAGTTTGAGTCCAGCCTGGTCTACAGGGCAAGTTGCAGGACAGCCAGAGCTACATGGAGAAGCTCTGTCTCAAAAAACACACACATATGTATATAATACATATAAATATGTCATATATATGCTAATATATATATACACATATATATGCTAATATCTGCCTTTTGCTATGGGGAAAAGAAGGGCCCCTGCTAATATCTGCCTTTTGCTATGGGGAAAAGAAGGGCCTACTGGGAAGGGCCCCAGTAGATGTCACTGAGCTAAAACCTGCTTTCTGGTCACAGGATGAGAAGCCAAGCATTTGTCTTCCTGTCTCCCATCCCAGGTGTCCAGGTCCTGCCCTGGATGTCCCTCTGTATCCATTCACACATCTCTCAGGCTAGAGAAGCTGCAATTGCAGGGAAGGAGCCAATTCAAAGCAAGAAAAGTACTTCTGGCCCCCTGGAGTGGACAACACCACAGCCAGACTTTCCCATTAAAACCGGAATCTCTTAAGCGATAAGTGTCTGTGGCATAAGGAACCCCCGAAGGAAGAAATGACAGAAGAAAAGAATCTGGCAGTGTGGGTGGAAAGGAAGATGGGCATACTTAATTGGCTGGAACAGATGATGTACAGCTTTGGTTTTTTTATTATTTTGCTAGCATTGTTCTTGTGTGTTGATTGGTCTCATGCTGTACAATTTTGTAATCCTGGGCCTTGGCAAGCTTGAAAAGTTTTGTAACTATTTTTTTAAGCTGTGACTTTACACATTTGTTCCAATCAAGTGAGGCATAGTGAGGAAAACTAAAACCTGTGAGCAAAAACTCCTGAAAAGAAGCTGTCTGCAGAGACTGTGGAGAGCTTGGAATGTTGCAGGCCCAGATGCTAACTACCTTATCTTGGGCTGGTTCTAAGCCCAAGAACTGCCACTCCTCGTCCCGTGCGTCAGAACTAACATATTGACACTAATCGATAAAAACCTTTGGAGTCTGTTAACTTAGATGAACTGGCTTCCACCAACCCCAAAGCAAAGAATGTCATCAGAGTGTCTTAGGGTTACTATTGCTGTGATGAAATACCACGACCAAAAGCAACTCGGGAAGGAACGGATTTTATTTTTACTCACAGTTTCATATGACTGTTCATCATCAAGAACAGTGAGGGTAAAACCCACAGAAACAGCTGACATGAACAAGGGGGAGCTCTTGGACCCCAGACTGATGGCTGAGAGGCCAGCATGGGACTCATCCAGACCCCCTAAATTTGGGTGTCAGTGAGGAGGCCTAGGCAATCTATGGGGCTTCAGGTAGTAGATCAGTATTTATCCCTGACATACAAATGGACCTTGGGAGCCCATCCCACATGGAGGGATGCTCTCATAGCCTGGACACATTGGGGATGGCCTAGGCCCTGCCCCAGATGAAATGACAGACTCTGGAGATCCCCCACCAAGAGCCTCACCCTCCCTTGGGAGTGGAGTAGAGATTGGGAGGGTTGGTGGGGGGAGGAAGGGAGGAACAGGGAGCTGGGATTGACATGTGAAGCAAGCTTGTTTCTAATTTAAATAAAAAATTAATTAAAAAAAACTGTAAGGGAAGGAATTCAAGCAGGGCAGGCACCTAGAGGTAGGAGTTAGTGTAGAGGTCATGGAGGCAGACACAGACAAATCTCTGTGAGTTCGAGGCCAGCCTGGTCTACAGGTAGCTAGTTCCAGGACAGCCAGAGCTACACAATGAAACCCTGTCTGGAACGTTTAAAGAAGCCACAGAGGGGTGCTGCTTACTAGCTTGACTCTTAACTTGCCATGTCTGCTTTCTTATAGAACCCAGGACCATCAGCTCAGGGTTGGCCCCACCCACAATGAACTGGGCCCTCCCCCATCAATCACTAATCAAGAAAAAGTCCTATAGCTTTGCCTGTAGCCTGGTCTTATGGAGGAGTGCTTTTAATTGAGGCTCCCTCCTCTCTGATGATGGTAGCTTGTGCCAAGTTGACATAAAAAAATCAAGTTGACATAGCCAGTGCAGATAGCATCTTGGGTCAGCAGAAAAGCTCCTCCAATCTCATTGTTCCACCTCTCTTATGTACTCATCAATAAATTTTAAAGTCGCCTGAATTTATGCCTTTCTTTGTTCTGTAAAACCATGAAATTTCATGAAACTGCTTCCATGTGAGAATATGGAATTTGGGATAACCAAGTCATGATCAGTCAAAATGACTCCAGAATTAACTCTCTCTACTTCACTTTAAGATGACAACTGTGGTTTTTGCATTGACTCACAAATAGTTTATCAGAAAACTTTCCTCTCTGCCTGTGTCCTCTACTAAAAAAATCTTTTTCCTAGCAGAGTCAGATAGATGTGTAGATGCGTGCACTAGTCATACTCTCCCCAAGGTGAAGTGACCAAAATGTCCACCTTGTGAGTAATGGCTACAAACCGTGATGTATACATACAGTTACTCATCCTTAAGGGAAAGATCAATCACAACAGTGCACTCCCGTCACCCTAGAACTCAGGATGTGGTGCCAGGAGGATCAGAAACTCAAGGTTGTCCCTGGCTACATGAGATTCTGTCAAGAAAAAAAGAAAGGAAGAGAGAAAGAAAGAAAGAAAGAAAGAAAGAAAGAAAGAAAGAAAGAAAGAAAAAGTTCTGGCAATTGCAATGTGAATGAACCTAGGAATGTTATACTAAGTGAAAGGGACAAAGGTTGTATGATTTCTGCTTACAGGGGGTACTCTTTATCAGTCAGTGGTTCATCAGTATAACAAATGCCCCCAGATAATCAAGTGATAAAGAGATAAGGTTGACTTTGGCTCCTGGTTTTAGAGGCTCAGCCCAAGATCAGTGTGTTGTTTGGGATGTTTGGGCAATGTGGGTTCTTTGACTGGCAGAGCCTTTCTCAGCTCTAGATAACTCAGGGGACTAAGGTGACAGGTGTCATTGGAGTTTCCCTGAGTCACTGCTCTTGGTTTTGTTGTCTCATTACTAGGGCATGAGTACATACAGAAAAGAGAGAGTGAGCTGAAATAAGTTTATTAAATAAAGACAAGAAAATGTGGTGTGTGTGTGTGTGTGTGTGTGTGTATGGTATATGTATGTATGTATGTGCATGGTTTGTGTGTGTGGTATATGTATATGTGTGTGTGGTGTTTCTGTGTATTTGTGTGTGTGTGTGTGTGTGGTGTTTGTGTGGTTTGTGTGTGTGGTGTATGTATGCATGTGTGTGTGTGGTATATGTATATGTGTGTGGTGTATCTGTGTGGTGTTTATGTTCATGTACATGTGTGTGTATGTGTATGTCTGTGTGCATGTGTGTGTGTGGTGTACATGTGTGTGTGTGGCATGTGCCTGTATATATGTGTGTCGGGGGTGTAATCCCAAGAAGGGGATACCACACAATGCCTTGTTTAATGACCTTTAAAGGGACTGGGTGGAGACTTGGGTAGTCTTTATTGAGATTGGTCACTCTTTGAGCACAGCAAGGGCTGAACCAATGAGTCCATTTTGGTTGTTGCTCTATTGCTATGAGAGACACCTTGACTAAGGCACCTTAAAGTGAGAGCGTTTCATTAGGTCCTTGCTTACAGTTTTCAGGAGTCAGTCCATGAGTATTGTGGTGTGATGTGTGACAGTAGGCAGGCAGGCATGGCTCTGGAGCAGTAGCTGAGAGCTACATCTTATCTCCAAGTTAAAGGCTGGTGGAGAGGGGCGGAGGATGTCAGGGGCCATGAGAGACACAGCAGGTGTTAACTAGTGTTAACTCTTAATAGCCTGCCTTGATCTCTTCCTCAGACTACTGCACACAGTTAGCTCACTTTCACCTCAGAGCAAGTTCAAGCTAGACTAAAGGCTTTTTGTAAAAAGAACACTTTACAACTTGCACAAGGTCAGAGTCACAGATGTCTTCCAAGGTTACTAAGAAAAACATGCAAATTCTTCACTTGTCAGTCTACTAACAATAGATCTTAAAGTTGTCTTTGGGCGCTGTGCCCGCACTTGTCTGGCCATGGTTTTGCTCCTATGTCCTTGGACCCTTGTGTAGTCATGATAAACGGCTCAGATTTTTATCACTTCCTCTAGGAATGTGCTTTTGACCAATGAGAGAAGCTTCTTTATCACTTCATGGCTCCTGAAGAAGAGTTTTTAGAACAGAAGCTAGAAGAAGAGCATGGAGAAGTTAGAAGTAGGACAGGATTTTGAGAGCAGAAACAGAACAATAAAGAGCACATGAAATAAAGAGCACGACCCTCAGATTGTGTGTGAAGTCACTATAGAAATCTTTCGTCTCTGCCTTCCCTGTGAGAAGCAGTTCACATCTGGGACCCTGGGTAGGGGATGGATCAGGTCCCATAGTCTTTACAGGAGGAGATAGATAGATAGATAGATAGAGAGAGAGAGAGAGAGAGAGAGAGAGAGAGAGAGAGAGAGAGAGAGAGAGGAGACTGGACCTGGTATAGGCCTTTGAAACCCCAAAGCTCACTCTCAGTGACACACCTCTTTCAACAAGGCCACATTTCATAATCCTTCATAAACTGTCAACCAACTGGAAACCAAACATTCAAGTATATGAATCTACAGGGGCCATTCTTTATAAACAGCTGCAGAGGGACTCACACCTCTTTCATATTAACCTCCCACCAACAGGGAAGCAATCATGCATTGTTCATCCAGACCGGGAAGTGGTTATGAGTTGGGTCACCTCCTTTGTCCACTCTCTCTCAATTCATTGTCCTTGTTTCTCTGGCTATTGATGGAGTTAATACTTCCCACAAGGTCTTGCTTCTCTCTCTCTCTCTCTCTCTCTCTCTCTCTCTCTCTCTCTCTCTCTCTCTCTCTCTCTCTCTCTCTCTCTCTCTCTCTCTCTCTCTCTCTCTCTCTGCTTTTTCTAGACAGGGTTGCTCTGTATTGTTTCGGAGGCTGTCCTGGAACTCGTTCTGTAGACCAGGCTGGCCTCGAACTCACAGAGATCCGCCTGCATCTACCCCCTGAGTGCTGGGATTAAAGCCACCAATGCCCGGCAAGGCCATGCTTCTTAAAGGTCCCACAGCCTCCATAGTTTCAAGGTGGGCGCTAAGCCTTGAGCATGCGCAGCTTTGGCTGAGACTTAAGATCGAAGCTATAATTTAGCTTGTGGCAACACGAAACAGGTCCTGCTCCAAACAGAATGAGAGTCAGTTCATTCTGCAACTGAGTCCCAGATACGTGAAGTCACATGACACCAAATAATAAGCTTCGTGAACTTTCAAAATCTCAGAACAAAAGTCACTAGCAAATTAATGAGATGCCAAGCATACTGGCGGGGACTTCAGGTGAGCTGGTCACAGTATAGTAGAAATATCTCTGCTCTAAGTCTCAGAGGCTGTCTGACGACATTTTTAGTTTGGGTGCTATGAAAGTTAGCGGAATGTTACTAATTAATACCTTCCAAAGATGTTATACGACAGTCAAAGGATATTGGATCAAATACAGAGACTGGTGATAAATGTCTATTAAAAGAACTAAAACTAGGCCAAGATGATTTGACTCATGGTCTGCAATCTTACAGTTCTCCACAATCTTGAGGTTCCAATCAGTCAATTGGTCTGCGGAATCTTTAACCTAGATAGAGTTTTATTTTCGGAGATCTCGTTTCATGTCTCCGTAGTAAAAATCACAGAGGAAAAAGTGGAAAGGAAGTTACCAGGGAATAGGGCTGTAGGAATAGGACTTAGTTCTTAATGAGGTCAGAGTTTGAATCTGGGAAGATGAGAAGGATGGAGTGTGAGCATATTGACTGCCACTGCTACCTAAAGTGATAGCATGGTAAATCTAATATTATTTATGCATACGATGCAAATGGGTGTTTTATAATGGAAAGTTATATTTCTTTCAGGCATTTGCTTTATCATTAAATATTAATGTCGACAAAGGAAAATATATAATGTCATTAATCTATTATGAGTTGTTCTCACAGTTCATCTTTCAGTGATGATTTTTTTAATCCTTTATTCATTGTCTCAGTGCAAAGATCTTTTAGAAAATTCAACACAATACACAGGGAGTGGCTGAGAATGGCTTTTCTAGTACTTCATAAAAAACTTGGGGGTCAAGAAGAATGAGCTGTAGGGTGGGGCAGACCGCTATGAGCAACAGCAGGGTGCTGACATGCTCTGAGGGCAGCAGGAATATCTAAGAACCAGCTCAGGACCAGCGAGCACACTTGCAACTCATGTTTTGTTTCTTTGAGACTGGGTCTCACGATGTAGCTCTGGCTGTCCTGGAGCTCTTGGTATAGACTAGGCTGGTCTTGAACTCACAGAGATTCATCTGCCTTTACCTACTGAGTGCTGGGATTAAAGGTGTGTGCTACCATGCCCAGCATAACTTTTTTTAAAAAAAATAAATGATTCATTTTTAGCTATGTGTATGTGTGTGTGCTCTCTTGTCTGTGTGTGCACCACACGTATGCAAATGCCCACAGAGGCCAGATGAAGGCATCAGATTCCCTTGAACTGCAGCTACAGTGAAGTTATGAACCTGGGAACTAAATCTGAAACTTTTGTTAGAACAGCAAGTGCTAGTAACTGTTGAGCCATCTTTCAGTTGACAAGGTGTGTGTGTGTGTGTGTGTGCCTATGTAGTGTGTATAAAATGGAGGCTGGAGATCATCCTCCATTGATGTTATATACCTCACGATCTGTCCATCTTGTTTTGTTAGGCCCTTGCCTCCAGTCACCTCCCCTACCTTCCCCTGATTTCCTGTCTCCTTGCTTCCCTTGCCCTCTCTGTTTCTACTTTCCCTCTTGTTTGGGTTCCTACCCACCCATGCTTGTGATCAAAGCCAGGATCTGTCACCTGCTAGAAGGTGAGTACTCTATCACTAAGTTACAATGGTGATCACCCCAGTCCCTCGGGAGTCTGCTTCATTTTGAGACAGCATTTTCTGTGTAGCTCAGGTTAGCGTCTAACTCATGACCCTGACTCAGCATCCTAAGGCTGCTATTACAAGTGTGTGCCAACAGGTCTGCTATAAATTCCACTGAAGCAGACTTTACCTCCCTTCCTCTCTGAAGATGTTGTCTCCCACAAGTTTACCACTTTCATGGTACAGTCTTCTTCTGGGACTTTCTATGGATCTGAGGCTCCAGACTGGTGAGGAAGAATGGCAGGAAGGACACTTCTCTCATTGACATCTTGAGATGTGGTAGGAGGGAGCATGCTGCGGCAGTGAGACTGCGTTTCTCTCTCTCTCACACGCACACACGCGCGCACACACACACACACACTCCACACCACCCAGCAAGTACCCATACAGGTAGGGACAGGAGGAGTGGGGATGGCTCCAGGTGACAGTCTTGGTCACTGGAACCAGGGAGGGGAGCCTGAGGAACACTTGGGTACTGTGGGAGCTGCTGGCCTGGCTCAGTAGAGGTGAGAATGGTCCTGGATTTGATCTGTTTACAGGACAAAGACTCCTAGCTCCCCTCTGCCCCATGGTAGCAGCTCAGGGCTGAGCAAGTGGTGATGTGGAAGGTCAGTGCAATAGGGAATTTAATATATTTGTTTACCAGAATAAGAACTTACACACGAAAGGCTAGAGAGTCAGAAGGCTAGGGTGGCAGGCTTCCAGGGGAAGAGAGGAGAAGGGGAGAAGAGGGATTCCTTTCTCTTTCACTTCCTTTTATCTCCACCTGTCCTAAATTCCCTTATCCCTGCCCTTAGGGCGGATAGCCGGGCTTACCCATATAAAGTGGTAGATTTAAGAGAGGAGAGGGTTGCCATGATGCCTGGATAGAATGCACTAACTGGAGATTAGGCCAGAGAGGACCAGCCGGGGCCACTTCATCCCAGTGGTGCCCCTCATAAAAAAAGTCAAGGAAAAATAGTTCTCACAATAGATCAAGGAAAAGGAAGTTTAAATGATTTAGGTTTCTGGTGGTGACAATTTCATTGCTTTTTATTAAGTATTCCAAACAAATTATTTAAAATACTTTCAACAGATCTCTTGTTTATTTTTGTGCTGTCTTTGTTCCCTGAGCTCATGCTGACAATGCCCATTATAGATCCACCAAAATGTGTTGTCAGAGAGCTGCAAGCTAAAACAGTAAGAGACACTACCCGTGGGAGCACCAGATGCCAGACAGCTCCCCTCCAAAGGCAGCAGCAAGGGAGCCTTGGGAGAGTCTGCCACCCTGTTGGGAATGTGAGTTTAGAAATGCCTGTTTAGAAACAGCCACCTCATCCCTCGATAAGGAGAATCTACTTCTTTAATTTCTAAGCCCGCTTATTTGATGAAGCAGCTACAGGCAAAATATTTAGGCTTTTCTGATTTTCACATCCTGGCCCAGAGGATGCTGGAGGGCCAACTCTCACCAGTAGGCAGTCAGGGTTTCAGACTCCTTCAGGCATGTTTCATGGCTGAGCTCAGACCTTGGCAATGTGTCTCATGCCATTGCCAAATGAGAAATGACAATTCCGGGATGTCACTTTTTCCTAAGGTTGCTTGCATAAGCATCTGAAAGCCAAGTGGCATGACACATTTTTTCCTCTGTACATCACTCTTGTGTGAATCTAGTGGGCCTGATGTGCATCTCCGACAAGTGCTCGCAGGAAGACACCCATGTGCAAAGGTTAGCATAAGGGTGAGTTATATCTCTGTTTCGCTGGAGGGGAATCTGTAGGAGCAGCTGTGGTTGGGTGAACTGAAGATTGCAGTTGGAAACCACAGTTGAACCTGTTACAGAAGGAGGCCAAGAAAAGGTTACATAGTTCCTAAAGTTTAGTCATAGAAATTTCAGCGCAACTGTGGGTGGTTAGAAAACCCCAGAGGCTCATCAATCCAAGCTAAACCCAAAGAAGAGCACAGTGATTCACTGAGTGAAAGGCATTCTGGTCAAGCTCAGGAAACAATGAAGCTATCAGCTAAACAGAATAGCAACAGCTTCATGGACAGGCTCCCTTTGAGTTCCCCGACAAGGAGGAAACAGGCAGGAAGGAAGCACCGGTAATTTTGCAGCTTCCCGGCCTTCAGCAAAGTTGCTTGTGTTCTGAGAACAACAGGCAACCCCTCCTATTCCCAGGAGCTGGCCCAACATTCCTGACAGTCCCAAGACTGGGACTAGCCAACGCTTTTCTTCCCTCACAAACCTCACCTCTGACAAGCTGGGCCCTGTAAGGCTTGAGGACTAGAACTGGAACTCCTAAATTGCTTTCTGTCATAGATGAACCTAACTGTGGGATGATAGAAACAATTTCTGAGGCTGTAGAATCACTTCTGGCCCTTGAAAATAGAAGCGATGACTGGTCATAGGGAAATACAGTTCACAATCCCAGGACATGTCACTGGACTGTCTCTGGAATCTCTACAGCCAATTTAATTAACACCTGTTAGCAGGGACAGTATGCTCGATAAAGTCAATGGGAATATTAAATGGTGCAACATTGTGGAAAAATAAATTCTCTGTTTCTTAGAAAGTTAAGTCTAGGGGGTGGAGAGATTGCTCAGTGGTTAAAAAACACTCGTGCAACCGTGAGGGCCTAAGCTTGAATACTGACACCCACTAATGTGCCAAGCACATTAATGTGTCTCTGTCACCCCAGTGTTTTGGGGGAAAGGGACAGGAGGATGGCTGGGGCTTGAGAACTGCCAGTCTGGCCAAAAAAAAAAAAAAAAAAAAAAGAAAACCAACCAACCAAACAAAAAACAACAAAAATATAAAAACATGAGTTCCAGGTCCAAGGAGAGACCCCAACTCAAAGGAGTAAGTCAGAGAGTGATAGAGAGAGGGTTAGACGTTACCCTCTGACCCGTGCTCAAGCATGGACAAAGCGTGGCATCAGGCTGTTTGTGTCTCGCTGATAACAGCAGCAACACTGGAAGTAACCTAAACATGTACAGTAGGGGTTCAACAAATCTTTGTCATCCACCTGCCAAAAGGTAGAGTATAAAAATTGTGGCAGAGTATGTTTCTAGGAAAATATTTCAGGAGAAATCTATCATTTCTATTTTTTCTATACCCAAAGTTTCCTGAAAAGATCACACTTGTTCCCTGGCCACCCCAGTGTCTGTCCACTCTACAAACGTGAGGTGGAATGTGATAAGTCTGTAAGCGCTTTACATCTACCAACCACACGACTGGCCACGGCAGCCTCAGCACACGAAGCAAGTCAGAGCCAGAGAGACACTATCCTTGGGTTTCGTGGAACTGTTGGGCAAGGCAGGCTGTGTTTGATTTTATTATATTTTTGTAGCTATTTTGTACAACTAGACCATATAATAGATGTCTTTTGTACTGGTCTCCTTTCCCTCAGCTTCCCTGAGGTTCCTCAGGGAAGGAAATCAACACTTCATTTATTTTATTTTAAAGTTGATCCATTGTAAGAATATAGATAGCTTGTTGTCAGCTCATGAAATCTGAATGTTTCCACATTTTGGCCATTACATATGATGCTGTTTTGAAAGTTATGTCTTTATGTGGGTTGTGTGCGTTTTTTCTCCTAGATTCTGGAATTGTTAGGTCTTATGGTAAATTTATATTTAAGTTGTATGCGAATCTATGTGTGCTTGAGGGGGGATATATGTGCACGTGTGTGACAGAGAAGTGTATATGTGCACTTGTGTGTGAGGGGTATATGTGCAAGTATATGGTATATGTGTGAGAGAGAGTTGTGTATGTGCACATGTGTGCATGTGTGCACAAGTATGTGAGTGGGTATATGTGCATGTATGTGTGAGGGGGACTGCATATGTGTACATTTGTGAGGGGGACTATATGCGTGTACATTGTGGGGGCTGTCTACATACCAAAACAGCCCCCAGTGACCAGATTGAAACCTCTGACACTGGTGGTCAATTAATCTTTCTGTGATGTGTTGACTTGGAGTCCTTCAGATGCATGCCCAGGATGGGCAAAGTTGGATCACATGGTAGATCTAGTTTTAGTTTTTTGAGAAACCTCTATACTGATTTCCACAGTGGTTAGACTAGCTGGTACTGCAAGCACAGTGTATGAGAGTTCCTCCTTTGCATCGATTCACTTTGATATCTTTATCATACTGATTAAAAGTGGATTGTCCATATATATCTGGAGAGAGGGAGAGAGAGGCAGAGACAGAGAGAGAGACAGAGAGAGAGAGAGAGCATTGACCTCAGCAGTGAGTAAACAGGTTACTAGCAGTGTCCTTTCCATTGACCATCACACAGAGAACAGAGGAGGCCTTCACCCAGTATGGGTAATACTATTTCCTCAGTCTGTGTGGGTATCCAGTGGCAATGAATGAGTTAATGAACACAATGAAATAGAACACCTTGCAGTCGAAAGTGAGAGTTCTTGTTGTCAAGAACTTTTTAAGAGTGTTTATAAGTTCATAGAATTTAGCAGAATGAGAATCAATAACCTCAGGTGTCTAGAAAATTGCAGAGTTACATTCTCTCCCAGTAATGGCCTACATGCAACATATTCATATTCTGCCCTGAGTGACAAGCTCAGCTGTCAAGGGACAAGTTCAGAACCCAGAGGATATGTTCAAACATATTCCTCACCCTGCAATGTGTCTGTACTGTTCAACTTAGCTTCCAGAAATCAGATAGAAATATTTATGTGTTAGAAGCACGTTCTTGAGAAAAATTCTTCAGGGTGTCCAAGGCTTTCTGATCTTCTGGAGGAAAAGCTAGTCCTATATCCTGCTCTTCTATGCATTAGGCATGCCAGGGTGAATTTTGCATTGGGTACCACATTGAGGACTGTAGAATAGAGTAAGATACAGCCCCACTACTGAGGACCTCCAGGTCAGTGACCATGCAGTGTCAAGGCCATTCCAGAGATACAGAACACCTCAGTAGCAGGATGTGCTCATTTTGCTAGTATCAGGGAGCCCTTAGTATGGCTTGTATATGAGGTATACCTCCAAGGGCTCATGTTTTGAAGGCTTGGTCCCTAGCTGACAGCTCTGATCATTGAGAAGTGGTTAGGTGATGGGCAGACCCATGGACTAATCTATTGATTGATTGATGTTTTGATGGCTGTATTGGAAGGTGACAGAAAGTAGGATGTAGGGACTGACTGGAGGAGGTAGCTCCCTGGGAATTAATCTTATCCCCTCCCCTTCCCATCTGGCTTTTGTTTCTTGGCTGCCATGTGCCCAGCAGTAATTCGCTAGTGTAATAGTCTGTCTCATGGAGGCATAGAGCCAGATTACTGTGGACAGAAGTCTCTGAAACCACAGATCGGAAGAAATTTTTCCTTCTTTCAAAAGGCTTTTCTCCAGTATTTGTCACAGTGATGAAACTAACAAAATTATAGAGACTCGGGTGTGGGCCATGAGCACTGGACTCTAGAATCTGGGGTGTCTTGGGGTACTTCTTGACTTCTACTTCTTGTCTACTTTTGGCTCAGTGATGATACAGAACTAAATTTACATTGCCTTCAAAGCCAAGGTAAACAACTTCATGAAGATCTGTGTAAAGAAATTTTGCTGCTGTGATGGGAAGACTCGCTGCCCCATTTCTCAATGTTATGACTCCAGTGTTTACTCTGTGTAAGGGAGTGGGGGAAAGTAGCTTGAATTTCATAATTTCCTTAAGGAGTTAGAACCTGTTAAATCAAACTGACAGCCCTCCCCATCGTACTGCCTATATTGTATACTTTTTTTTCTGTTCCATAGAACTCCATGACCAGTCTTCATCAGACCTACCAGTCACTTTGGATTACAGAGAACCTTTGCCCCCAGGGAAGGGGCACAGTGAACTGAACGCTGATGGACCACACCTTTTGGCTTTTGCAGTGTAAAGTGCATAGCAGTATGGCAGTTCTGGGTAGGGCCTACAGTCTATGACTCTAAAGAACACTTGAACTGCCCGTTCAAACAATGTTAAATGGGTTTCTTTATTGTGGAGTTACATTTTTTGTATGCTTCATAAAATGGTATGTTTGCTTAGTAATATATTTTAACTCACAAAGTAAAACTTAATCCTAACATTAATTTTAATGTCAAGGTTTGCTTCCCATTCTCCATAGGTTTCTCTGTTTTTGTTTGCTGAGACAGGTTTTTACTATGCAGCCTTGGTTGTCTTGGACTTGTTATGTAGATCAGGCAGGCCTTGAACTCACAAAGATTTGGCTGTTTCTGCCTCTTAAATGCTAGGATTAAAGGTGTGTACCGCTATACAATGCTCCATCCCTCATAGCTTTTATTCCTTAGTTTAAAAATAACCATTTGGTTATCCAATATGAAATGGTCAGTCCTGAAAACATACATAAAGTAACATTATACAGAAAGAGCAGGGTATTTAGGAATACAAATGTTTGCACACACATATGTGCTTGTAACAATGAAAGAAGGCCACGAATTTGAAAGAGAGTAAGGAAGGGTATATGGAAGTTTGGAGGGAGAAAAGGGAAGGGGAAAAGACATAGAATGTACTTTCAAAAAAAAAAGAAAAATTTTAAAGTTTATTTATTCTTTTTTTGTTGTTTCTTTTTTTTTTTTCGAGACAGGGTTTCTCTGTATTGTTTTGGACTCTGTCCTGGAACTCGCTCGGTAGACCAGACTGGTCTCGAACTCACAGAGATCCGCCTGCCTCTGCCTCCCCAGTGCTGGGATTAAAGGCGTGCGCCACCAACGCCCAGCTTTATTTATTCATTTTTAAAAACTGTGTCTTTGTCTCCTCTGTCCCAACAATTGCTTACTGGTTATGTGGTCACAGGAAGGTGCCTCCAGAGTCTTATAAGTTTTGGAAACTTTCTGAGTCCTACAATTCGTCTTCCTCCTAAGAAAAAGGGTGGCAATTTTGTTCTGCTTTTCCTTGTGACAGGAGGGGCTGTCTTCTCTATATGATCTGTTCCAAAGTTCCCTATGTCCCTTCCTCATCTTCCTCATGGTGGGACTGCACACATGCCACCTCTTCACCACTGGTGAGAGGTGACCTTTCCACAGTGCTGCCTCGGAGAGCATTCTCATGGTCACTTGTGTCCTGGGGAAGCAGAAGGTGGCAGGACTTGGAGGGAGCTTATAACTGTATTGTTGTGATTGACTGGGTGGTCCCCAATCCCCAGAGTCTGCTGTACTCAAGGGATGCTTATTTGTGGCATATCCGAAGTGAAGCGCATCTTAAAGCTGAGCATTCAATTTGTTTTAAAATTCTGGAAGGCAGCCACCTCAGAGCCAGCCACAAAGCAAAGTTTAACCAGATACTTTGCAGAATAGGCTAAGCTAGGATGCTAGTTCCCTAAAGGTCATTAGAGAGCGCTGAATCGCGGGAGAACAGGAGCCTGAGAAGTTAGGGCACAGGGCAGCAGGAGAGCGTCTGGGATGGGGCTTCCAGCAATCCTGCTTTTGTCTGGTGAATGCCTGAGCAAGAGGCCCGGTCTCTTTCAGCGCCCTTCAATCTGACAATACCCAGTAGGACTCTGAGCGTGCCACCCACTGTTCACTCTCCTTTTGCTAGAGAAAGGTCTGGAGAGTGAGACTCAAGCATATATCAGCGGTGCAACACAGACCGAAGCTGGTGAAAACACTTTTGGTTCTCTGCTGTATTAACGCTGACAGCTCGTCCCTCTGTACTCGGAGAAGGAAGCCCTCACCTCCCGCATAGTCCGGATGGCTGCAGTTTGATCCCGGGCTCCCTGGAAGGGGCGGTCGGGGTATTGCCGACAGTGGTCCCTCACTGTTCCCATTTCTTCTCCCCACGACTTGATTTCTCACTCCGGGAAGCCGGGAGCCATGCTAAGCTTAGGTCAGTCTTGGTGGAGAGGATGGGGAGAGGATGGAGAGAGTGGGGTCCTGGGAAGGGCAAGTGCCTGGCTTAGACGGGGGGGGCGGCAGTCTAGTAAAGAGGGAAGAGGAGAAGTGAGAGGCTTAGTCTTGGGTCTTGGGGAAGAAAAGTGGAAAAGAAAGTGAAAAGGTGGCCCGAGTGGGGAGGTCGCAGAAGCTGGGAGCGGATCCCCACGCAGTGCCGGGACTCCTACGTTGTGCCCTGAGGCCAGTTTCCCATCCCGCCACCCCTTCCCCCCTTCCCCTCCCTCCCTCCACCCCTCCCCTTGAGCTGCGGAGCTGCGACTGGAGAGCGAGGCTGGCGATGGCGCGGGCGGCGGGCGCGCGGGGCCGGGCTGCACGATGCGGGCGCTGGCGGCGGGGCGCGCTCCTCGCCTTCGCCGCGTGGACCGGCGGCTGGGTGCTGGCGGCCGCGCTGCTGCTCCGCGCGCACCCGAGCGTCCTCTCCGAGCGCTGCACCGACGAGAAGAGCCGGCGCATCCTGGCCGCGCTGGTAGGTCCCGCCGCCGCATTGCCCGCGCGTCCGTGTTGGGTTCCCAGACACCTTCCCCGGGTCCTCGGTGCCCGGGTCACCTGCGATGCTACAGCATCGTAGCGACCATCCTAACCGGGGAATGGGGTGGTCGGGGGACACCGTTCAAGGGGAGTGGAGGTCCCTATGCATGCGTGAAATATCCAGGCATAGGACTGGGTGTCCAGGACTTCCCTCCCCTTTTTGAATTCAAAATTAGTCTTGCATCCCGGGACAGTATTCCAGTAGGACACCCTGAGCCTCGGCTCCAGAAGAAAGTTTGCTGGCGATTCCTGGTCTCTGGTGTCTACCTAGAATTCAGGTGGCCAGCTTTGAAGGACACGCCTCCTTCCTGGGCTACCTTCAGTGTTCCCACCTGGGCTGCAGTCACCTGCTCAAACCCGGTGACTGCTGCTTGGGCTCCTTCTCCTGGTGACCTAAAGACAAGGCCTGTGGCTGGCTGTTGGGGTCCCGAGGAATGGAGACAGACACACTCTAAGAGTCATAGCCAGTCAGGGAGCCAGCTTCCCCTGCTTCACCGTGGTCCCCTAAAGCGAGAAGGTCAGAGGATTTTCACCAAGTTGGTCCTTAACCTGGCCAGGCTGTTGTGTAGTGCATGAAAACATCACATCAGCGAACTGCTGAAGCCTGAGTCTTCTTCCCGGAAGTAAAATGCTCACCCCCATCCCCGGATTCTGCTTGGGAATTCATGTTTAAGGGAGACCTGAGCAGCCATCCCAGACCTTTGGAAAGGAGGAGAAAGGAGCCTGTACTTGCCTCCTCCCGATGACCGTTCACGTCCTAAAATACTGACCACCGGCTCATGTAGTTTGAAATCTCGAATAAATGGTTGGGGTTTTTCAGTACACTTGCTTATTATAAAGGTGCTTTTTGTTCGTTTGTTTGCAGATTGTGAAAATTTCTAAGTGTATTAAGTATTTTTTAAAGGCTCTTTCAAAGGAGATTGGAAAAATTAAGCAACCAAAGCATGTTTCCAAACTAAATGATGCTCCTGTCACCGTATTAACCTGCTTTCTTGACATAGGGACATAGACTTTCTGTCCACTGCTCACTGCTTAACTGAAGTTCTATCACGTTTTAAGTTGCAAGATCTCATTGATCTTCTGGGTAGCCATCAGAAAATCCCTTTGCTTGTAGAGATCTTCCCCCTGCTATTTTGGTGAAGTCAGCTGATTAAGACAACAAAATTTAATAGTTTGGCTAAGACCCAGGTCCCATTTACAAACTTCATATAATCTTTTAGATTAAAATAGGAAACAAAGCCCATTATTTATTTATTTAGCTTTGGTCATGCTGAGGAAGGCCTAATGGAAATTAAATTGACTGATATAATTTAAGTAATTGGTAGTCATAACTTTGCCAGCATTCCAGGCTGTAAATTAAAACCAATTCTGTTTAGAAGCTTTACCAATATGTCTTCGATGCAGCCACATGGGATCGTTTTTTAGTCTGACAGGGAGCTGGAAAGATTGATTCTGTCTTTGACAGTTCTCAATCTTGGCTCTTGCCAATTTCCCAAAGCTGTTTCCCCACTGTTCGCTGGAGTCCCAGGTGAACCGCTGTAGGGGACATTGTGGATTCCTTGTGTGACTTCTTCACACAGCAAACATCTCTCTTTACTCCTGTGCCTCCTTTCTTCCTGCTTTCATTCTGAATCTGCTGAGGCAAAGCGGAGAAAGTACCCTGACTCAACTTTTACCTAAGACCCTAAATTAGGACAGGCTAAAATGCTATTCTAGCTAGGCAACTGCCAAGCAGAGGTTGGCACTGTGGCTTCTGAGGACTGAATCGGGCCTCTGTGTCCTGGCTTTCCCCAGCCCCCTCGGCACTTTGCATTTTGCCTGGCTTTCATCCTACATAATAAAACCGGTTGTTATTTTTCTGACTGGCCTCCAGACTCTCATTAGCTTTCACTCCAAGTACCCAGAGCACACAAGGCATTAGAGCCAAAGGGAGGTTCTCTCTGGCATAGTCTGGTGAGTCTCCCATGCTGGCAGCTTCTGTTCCCAGGCCCCAGAGTAGCAGGTAGCATTGCTGGCCAGTGGGGAAAGCAGACCTGCAAAGTGCAACAGCCAGGTGGTAAAGAGGGAGGGGCAAGGGTTTGCAAGTCCTCCTAGGGTCTCCTACACTTGCAAAGACAAGAGTTCCTTGGAAAGCCAGCTAAACGTGTTTGGAAAGCTTCGAGCCCCAGGTCTTTTGGATTTCCAATGTCCTCCCTGCTCTCTTTGTGTGACTTTTCAGCTATGCTGAAATTGAGGAAGGGGCACTCCTTCTGGCTTGGTTGTGAGGTTGTTAAAGCCTTATTTATCCCGGGAGCTGTGTGTTGAGGCTCTGCTGGGCTGAGGAGTGGCTGGAGAGCATAATCCCTGGCGACCCCTGCCTCCAGCTTCTGTAGGAAAACACCTTACAGAGCAGAGAGTGGAAGTGCAGTCTGTGCCTGCCTATGTCCACTCTGGCCAGCAGCATGCTCAATAGTACATGGCACATTATTGCACTTAATCCTCTCAACAAACTCCAGGAAATATTCACTTTTAGAACTTCCCATTTGGCAGATGGAAAAAATTAAGCCTGGGAAGGCAAAACAGCATTGCCCTGCTTCATAAAGGATCCAAGACACTACTCTGTGCCTTGGACAGTAGAGACCCTGAGATGGTAAGATGCCTCTACACTGCAAACTCTGAGAGGGAGCTTAGGGGATTCCTCACCCTACATAGCTGCTGTTTTCCAAACCTCAACAATCTCCCCATAGATTGTGGTGTGGGGAGACCAGTTAGGTGCTGTGGAATTTAGTACTGTTGCCTAGAATAAGGATTCATTCCTTTCTCCCTTCCTTCTTTCCTCCCTCCCTCCCTCCCTCCCTCCCTCCCTCCCTCCCTCCCTCCCTCTCTCTCTCTCTCTCTCTCTCTCTCTCTCTCTCTCTCTTTCTCACTCTCTCTCTTCTTTTCTTAACAGGGCAGGCTTATCTTTTTCTGTGTGATGATAGAGACTACACAATCCCCAGGGGACACAGCAGCCTGGGCCTTTGCCCAGAAAGATTTCACAGCAGTGAGCAGCCCTGTCTACAAAGGTTCAGCCACATTTGTAGAGGAGGGCTTGCATGATTGGTGAGTGTGTGTGTGTGTGTGGGGGGTGGGGATGCTCGCTGAGAATCTACAACACTCAGTGCTGCTTCTTGCGGAAGACCTATTCTCATGAGGGCTGAATGCTGTTAATTATGTAGGAACTTGGTGCTTTTTATGAGCCCCATAGGTGATCTGATCTTTAAGTGGTCAGCCCTGAGTAATGCCAAATGTACTCAGTAAGTTGTATACACAGGTGTTACATATATACTATATATTATAATATGCATGCTACACATATACTATAATATTTAAGAAGAGGTCATAAATTTGGGAAGGGAACATGGGAGGAGCTGGAGGGGGAGGGATGTGATGGTGTGTGTTTGGGCACATCCACAAGAAACACAGATTTGCTGTGAATTTGTTACTACAGAATTGACAAAGCAGTTTCCCTGCAAGTATAGGATCTGAGTTCTGTTCCCAGAACCCACTTAAAAAGCCAGGTAGGGTGGTTCATGCTTGGAATCCTAGAGATGGGGAGGGAGAGAAATAGTCCATATTTTAATGCAGACTTAAACAACTTTTGGTGAAACAATAGGATAGACTGCTAATAAAATAAAATAAAATAAAAGTTACCCTTTAAACTTGCAATTTTTATGTTGATCTTACTGGTTTCTTATTTGCTGGGCTGTCTCTCTCTGGATCCAGGAGGCATAGTCATGCCAAGCTCCAGAGAGCATAGTTTAGCACTCGAAATTAGCCAACCACTGGCAAGAGAGTTCTCCATCTATAGAAGACAGGTGGGAGCTAAGTGAAGCAAGTGTCAGACACAGAGTAACAGAAGCTGCTGTGCAATAAATGCGCGCAAAGGATGCATCAGAGACAACATTACAGTGGCCACTCTGCAGTAAATGCACGCAGGTATGCTTCGGAGCGAGCGCTCATTCTAAAAGCCCTGGAGAAGTTGTGGTAGCCTGCAGGCTTGGGGGCTTTTGGTCACCCCCGCTTCACACCCTGCCCTTTCTGACACCAGGCTTCCCAGAAAGCCAATGTGCTAATCTGCAGCTGACACGACCACCACCCCTCAGCTCTTTAGGCCTTTACAAACTCAGCAATAACACCATTGGTCAAGGCATCTCCCCACTCCTGTTTGGAAATTGCCTTCCAAGTTTGCTGGGGTGAATTTTCTGGGCATTTCCATAGTTTTGTGCTATCTCCCTGCTGAAACAGGTTTTATAAAGCAATATACTGGTGGGACCAACACAGACAATATTTGCATGGCTATTTAATGAGAGCTGGAAGCAGAGAGAGACCAGGATTGAGGAAGCTTTCTGAGAATTTGATAGAAGCCAGCTGGGAAGTTTGTCAGGGAGAGGGGGACAGGAAAATGGCTTTTCTGGAGGTGGGGTTTGTTTGAGACAGTGTATCACTATAGACCAGGTTAACCTCAAGCTTAGGGCAATCCTTCTGCCCATTTTCCCCAGTGCTAGGATCACTGTGCCGACTATGAAATAGCAAACTTTTAGACTTTCCCATGTGTGTGTGTGTGTGTGTGTGTGTGTGTGTGTGTGTATGAGTATGTCCATGTGTATCTGTGTATATGAGTATATGTGTGTATGTGTATGTGTGTGTACATGTGTATGTATGATTGAGTGCATGTGTATGTATGGGTATGAGTGTATGCATATGTGTGTGTACATGTGAATGTGTGTATGCATGTGTAAGTGTGTGTATGTATGATTGAGTGCATGTGTATATGTATGGGTATGAGTGTATGTATGAGTGTGTGCATGTGTATGTGTACATGCATCCTACAGAGCATGTGTGGAGATCGGAGTGCAGCCTTGGGTGTTGGTCCTCACTTCCGCCTTGTTTAAACAGGGTCTCTTCATTGTTTACCACCACGAGTACCAGAGACTCTCCTGTTTCTGCCTCCTCCTTGCTGTGGGAGAACCGGGTTACAGATGAGGGCTATCACATCTAATGGGGATCTAAACTCACGTTCTCATGGTTGTGCAACAAGCCCTGGAATAGTGTTTTTGATAGACTATTCCAGTCTGTCTCAGGCCCATGCTTCAATTGCTAAAGCATCCTTTCTGATTCTCTGGACGCTTGGTGCTTTGTCAAAAGTTGGGCTGTTTCAGAACCACCATGTGCTTCATTGCCTGATGACCAGGCTCCCTTCACTGTGTTCACTGTTAGCGCTGAGGTCAGCCCGTCCTCCCAAGAAGACGCCCTGATGACACTATCTCATAACCAGCCCCGAGAGGCTGGAAAGAGGAACTTGCCTCACCCAGAGCCACAACGCTAGGGATGGTGCCTCTGACTGTTGGACCTTTGATGTCTCCTGTGACCCTGGACAATTGTCCTCATTGTACATGCACAGCCTGTAAGAGGCACAGCCAAAGCTAAACTGCTATGTTCCCATCCTGTCCATCTGTCCATGCTGTGTCTGACATCACTCAGGGGCTTTCTGCTATGAACTGTGCCTCAGAGCTGTGGTGGAAAGGTGGCCCCATGAGAACTCAGTCACAAGTGGGTAAATTTGGAAAGATGTCTGTGATAATTTGTTTGTGTCAAGGTGGGGACAAAGCCTCAAGGCTTTGTTCCAGACCAATCTTGATAGGTGTAACTCATGGTTTGTGACAATGATGGTCACAGTTTAGAGGAGAAGAGGGTGCATTGCCACACATAGTTTTTATTCATAAGCAAACTAGACTAGCTCTGCAGCCCAGATGAGAGTGAAGTCAGGACTCAGGGCCTTGGCCGTGACCTTGTCCCAGGGCCCCTTTGGGTTTCATCAGGGACTGGCTGCTCGCATGCTCTTGGCAGCTCTGAGGGACTCTGCAGAGCCCACCTCAGGTCTTCTCCCTCACCATACATGCTGCTTTTTCTTTTTCAGCTCTGCCCTGTGTCTCAGGCAATGAGATTACTAATGCAGCAGCAGTGGCAGCAGCAGCAGCAGCAGCAGCAGAGAAACGCTTGTGGAATTGAACCAAGCCACTTGTGGACGTCATACAGCTTTTCTTGTTTAATTTGAAGGGAACTCAAGAAACTGTTGCATTTTCTTATCTGGTTCATTATAGTGATTTAAACTATAAATACCAGATAAAGTGGGGGAAACACACGTGCGTGCGCACTTGTGTGCACACACACACACACCACCACCACCACCATCACCAGACTCACCATCACCACCACCATCACCATCACAATCACCATCACCACCACCTCCACTAACACCATCACCACCACCAGCAGCAGCAGCAGCAACAGAACTCTAAGCATATGGTGCCATTCTCTAGCTGGGAGATCAGGCCCAGAACTTTCTTTCTGTTTTAAAATTTTATTTTATTTCATGTATATGAGCTTTGACTAAATTCATGTATGTGCTCCATGTGTGTGCCTGATGCCTGAGTCAGAAGTGGGCGTCAGACCCCCTGGAATTTAAGTCACAGATGGTTGAGAGGTACCATGTGAGTTCTAGGGTCTGAACCCAGGTCCTCTGCAAGAGCAGCAGGATGTACTGCGAGCCACCTCTGCAGCCCCGGGTCCCAGACTTTCTATCTGCAGAACTCCGTTATAAGAAGGCTAGTAACCTGGTGTTTGACTAGTGAAAGCCTCAGTCTCTGTGGTACAGAGAGTTATAAAAGCCACCATAGGAGGAGAGACATCCCGGCAGGAAGCCAGTGGGGACAGCAGTTCAGACCTTGAGACTTCAGGTTTTTGGGCTGTTGTGAAATTACTGTCTTAAGTGGTCTGACAAACCAGGCACCAGCGCATGGGTGTGTTCTTCATTAACAGGCACTTCGAACACTGTGTCTGAGTATTCATAAAAGTCCACAGTTTCTTATCGACTACTCTGAGGTTCCATAGGGTTTGGAACTCCCACTCTTTGCATGATGCAGAGATGGGGTAGCACCAGTCAGGACTTCTTAGGCAGATGTACACAGTCCCAGAGTCAAACAGGCCATGCTTGACACCACATGTGACCAAAATGAGTCACGAAAGCTTGTGGTTTCCAGACAGTTTGCGGTTTTGAAATTGTGTCTGAGCACTAGAAGTTTATTTTCCTGACTTTGAAGCACATCTTATAATCGAGTCAGGAACAATAAAGCTGACTAATGTGAAACAACCCGCCCGTCTTTGAAGAGAGCAGGCTGACATATCTGATGCGGTTGGAAGACCGTCTTGTAGGCCTGGCCCGGAGTCCTCCTTTGTACTTTCTGCATGTGCTTCTCACTGGTTGTACAGGCGGCGGCGTGCCAGGTAAGAGAAAGCAGGGACCTGAAGCCCTGACCAGGCTGGCAACACTGCAGTCCAGCAGGTGAGGTCAGACTTCAGGCTTGTGGCTATGGGCCCAGTGATTAGTTCGCAGTGCCACACTGCACAGCGTCCACTCAGGATCATTCAGGCATGTGGCGATAAACAAAGCAGGGTGAAAAGACACTGTGAGATTTTATTCCCATTTTAGGACCATATAAGGAGTAAGGTGAGTGTGGGTTCGTGTGCTATGGACATTTTGGGAGAGAACAACTGGTATTTGGAAATGTGTGGGATTCATTTTGGGGGCCTAGAAACTATGCTCACCCCGTAATACACACAAGTCCAGAGACTTGGGCTTCATGAAAATGGTAAAGACGAAAGAACAGAATTGTGACTCTTTTCTCCCTTCACTACGTGCCTTTTGGTGGCCCTTCCTCTTTGTTGAGGGACTGTCAGATACGATAGTCTTCCTAGGGAACTATCGTGTGGTAGGGAAGGTCACCAGGCTCCCCCATCCCAGGTGGATCTATCCTGGAGCCCCGTGAGGTTTACAAGAAACTCCCCATCTAAGGCTCCTGGGTATCTCTCTCACTGCTGCTGTGACTGAAGACTACCAGAATGTCACAAGACACTCCTCCTGGTGCCTTCTGTGTGCTCCACCAGGCATGCGATCTGACATCCTGAGGGATGTCAGAATGTAAACACATAGACCACACCACCTCATGGTTGAAACTAGCAAACACAGGTGTGTGCATGTTGGAAGAGACAGTACTTTGGCTCTGAGAGTAGGAGAGGGTAGGAGAGGCTCTGAGGCCTCCTCCAACCTGGCTGTTCTGGTATGTGAGTGTTAAAAGGCTTTGGATGAGCCTCCAACGTGGAGTCAAAGCTGAGTTATGGCCTGGGTTCAGGGTTCCTCGGGTCCACACAGGTCCACTACAGAGGATGAGCTCCTGGACTCCAGATGCATGGCTTTGAAGACCAGGTCCTCAGCTCTGCTGAGTGAGATAATCATGATGGACTTCTCTTCTAACTCAACCCAAGGGCTTTGGTGCCTTCTGCGACAGCCCAGTGTCTGTGTGGTAGCTGTGTACACCTTTCTCCATATTTGGAATCACCTCCACATTTCTTATGATAACCCCTGCAAAGTGCTTGCTATCCTGTACTGTGGAGGAGTGATGACAAATGAAATAGTCTGTAATGTTCCCTGCAGATGCAATATTTAATCAGAATTTCTAGCAGAGGGCTGGCTGGGCAGCTGACAGGTACAGGTGGTTGCCTGAACCTACCACCCAGTGGCCTCCAACACTCTCGTCTGGGCATTTTCTCTCCTCTGCTAACTTAGAAGCCTCTGAGTGCAAGGTGGCAACATGTGTTGTCCCTTGCCCCCTATCCCTGCCCTGTTGTGACCCACTCTTCCCTTCCGTTCCAGTGCCAGGACTACCGTGGTGGCTGGCTCACAGGTGCCCTGTGCGAGGACCTCTGTGTGACTGGGGAGCTGCTGTACCAACGCTGCCTGTATTACGAGCGTGGCAAGAAAGTGCTGCAGGCCCAGTGGAGAGGCCGGACTGTGGTCCTCAAATCCAAGAGGGAGGCTTTCTCCAGCTTCCCTACCCTAAATCTGCTGGAGGAGGAAGCCGGGCCAGGTGCCCCAGGCATCCCCGAGGCTGAGCTGCTCCTGATGGTGGCTGGGGAGGTCAAGAACACGCTGGGCTTGGAGCTGCCCAACAACAGCGTAGGTTCCCTGTGGCCTGCCAGGCAGGGGCCTGGCTGGCGGCAACAGCTGGCCAGTGCGTGGTCGCTGCTCCAGCAAGAGGAGTATGTGTACTTCAGCTTGCTGCCAGATCTGAGCCGACACATCCTGCCTGTGCTGGGATCCTGTGGCCACTTTTATGCGGTAGAGTACTTGGCAGCCGGTAGCCCTCACCACAGGGCTCTCTTCCCTCTGGATGGTGCTGGCCAGGCACAGGCTATCAGCCACATAGCTCTCAGTTTCCTGGACATGGTGAGCCATTTCGAAAGTGGCTTCTCCCACCGCCTCCACCTCTGTGATATCAAGCCTGAGAACTTTGCCATCAAGAGGGACTTCACGGTAAGTGGAAGCAATCTGCCGTGCTTGCACTAGAGAGAAGGGAGCTCTGGTCTGTGTGGGAAGAAATGTGTTGGCTCAGAAGGGAGCCAGTGTAACTTCGGGCAGCCTCGTGGCTCTGGGTCACTCCTGTTCCAGACCACTTCCTTGCCAGGTTGAAGAGGATTTAAATAGATGCATCTGCTTCTAGAGGAGAACTTCAGCGAAGGAGCCCACAGGAGGTAGAGGCCAGGCAGGAAGTGCCTCGTTTTCTTGAGGGGAGCTCTGATGACTAGTTAGTGCTAGTCCAGGACCTGTGTGGTCTGCGGAGGGGTAGTTCCTGCACTGCAGATGGCAGCTGGAGCAGCCTGTTCTTCCAGGCATTCTGGGTCCACAGCACCAGCATGCTGAGATCTAGTCAGTGCCTTCGGACATTGTTCCTCTGAAGAGATTCTAGACAGTTTCAAGGCTGCAATACAACATCTAGAGAGCCATGTGCAGTTCTGGTGCTTGCCAGCAGGGAAGACCCCAGGAGAGGTGGATGTCTAACTCTGCAGCTCCTCAACTCTGGGGCTCTGCTGCTGCTGCTGCTGCTGCACCAGATATCTGAGTGGTGAATGAGAAGTGACAAGAGAGACCTGTATGCTTTGTAAGATGGTAACGACTCCTTCCTCTCTTGGCTAAAAGTAATGCTGAGCCTCTTAACTGTGGCCTCGTTGCCTCCCTGGCCACAGTGGGAAGTGGTAGCAGGGCTGCCTGTGATGTCATGGGCAAAGGGTAGGCAGTGGGGAGGACTGTACTCTGGTTACTCACTCCTGCAGAAACTTGGTTCTTACGCTGTAAGTGATGCTCAAACAGAGTTGCTCATTGTGGGAACAGCTTATAGGGGAGCAGGGCTCTTCATCCTGGTTAGGGACACAAGTTATTTCTGGGTCATGGGATTTCATGGCAGGCAGCGTGGGATTGGTGTAGACCTCTTTAAAGCAGGTTAAAATCTAGAAAACTAAATTTGCCTTCATTGTCATGTGTAGTTAAGTTTTTGTCCTTGTCCTCACTGTACCCTCCCAATGCCCTGTCTCTGGCCACTCTGGAGGGGATGAAAATACATGGATAGCTTTAAATGGGAAAAGATGGAGCTGGAAGGAGTTCTGGTGGGTTCCAGAAGGTTCTGGGAGGCTCCTGCAGAGTGTGTACCCTGGGCAGGGCACTCTGGCGATGCTCACTCATTCCTGTATTATGTCCTTGCTATGAACTCACCAGTGCCTCGCAGACAAAGCCCTGAGTATAGCTGCTGCTCCAGAGTCCATTGCCACTCTAGCTAAGGCTCGCCAGCTTAGTGAGCAGAAACACGCAGTAGAAAGACGGGCAGTTGTCCCCCACTTCCAAAAAGTCCTGTCGCAGTCACTTGAAGTATGGCTATAGCCATTATGAGTCCTGGGGTCATAGTCACCTGAGATGGGGCATAAAAGTACCCGAGTCTTAGGGTCTTTGGAATGTGGAATGCTGTCCTCTGGGCATGACATAGGTGCTGTCCCCTTGAGCTCTCAACGGCTGTGATTACCTGCATGGGAGAATAGTATTAGATTCATTTGTGATCCACAGTGGAGAGGAGTGTATAGCACTGTTATCAAGAGTCCCCACTCCTCCCTGAAGCTTATTACTGGTCATCCTTATTAGATAACTTGTTAGCAATCTCAAATTCCATCTTCTGTTACATTTACTTATTTATTTTGTGTGTGAGAGTCATGAATGTCACTGCACATGCATAGAGGTTCAATGTTAACTTGTAGTCAGTTCTGTCCTTAATGCCATGTAGGTTGAATTCAGGTCCTAGGTTTGGTGACAAGAGCCTTTACCTGCTCAGCCGTTTTACCAGCCCTGTAAATTCTCACACTGCACCTCAGATCTACCGAATCTGAGACTCTGGAGAGGGCAGAGACAGCACCTATGATCCAATCCAATACTCAGGAAGACCGAGCAGGAAGATGGTGTGTTCAAGGCCAGCCTGGGCTACATGATGAATTCCTGCCCCCAAAACATATAAGCAAGCTAACAGACCAGCCACCTTCTTGGTGGCTCTGGTGTGTGATCAAGTTTGGGGACCCCCTGTACCCCTGCTTCCAGAAAGTGGGTTCTATTTTTGAGCCCTCGATAAGCCTCTGCCATGAGGAGGGTTCTTCTACATGAGTCAGGAGAATTTAGGATTGGAAGATTCTAAGTCTCCCTGTGCAGCCCTTCAGGCACTATGCAGTAATTGCAAATGAACAAGTGGGAAAAGAAGGAGACCCCCAAATCACACAAGCACGACTTTTGAGTGGTGCAGTGCTTCCTACCCTAGAGAGGGTTGTCGCCAGTGTTTCCAGTTAGGTGCCCAGAAGAGGTATGAGTAGAGGATACTACTTGGGTCATTTTGTGCAGGATGAAGTCAGTGATCCTCCTGATGTTGAGAGATATGAAGAAGGGTTTCCTGTTTGTTTTGTTGCTGTTCATACTGTAGGTACACAGGAGCTGTCATTCATTCTAGGCTCCATAGTGTAAATTAAAAACTAAATCTGGCTCTCCTCGCTGGGAGATGAGAGAAACAGTGTGACAACTGGGACTGAGGTGGAGAGGCTGGGGAGAGTACCAGAAATCCAGGGAGAGAATGGTCCCTGCCCTAGTAATAAATTACAAAGACAGCAGGGTCATTAGCACAGCTCTCGTTAATTTTAAAGATTAGTTATTTTACTATATTATGTGCATGGGTGTTTTGCCTGGTATGTGCCTGTGTACCACATAAAATCTTTTGCGGTTTATTTTACATATATGAGTGTTTTGCCTGCATGTTTGTGTTTGAACCATGTGTGTCCCTGGTACCCACAGAGGTCAGAAGAAGGCATCAGGTTTCCTGGAACTGGAGTTATGGCAGCTTGTGAGCCACTGTGCAGGTGCTGGGAACCAACCTGGGACCTCTGAAAGAGCAGCAAGTGCTCTTCACCCACAGGCCATCTCTCCAGCCCCCAGTTTTGATCAATATTTAGTGTTTTTAGCCAAGCTAAATGACGATATTAGTTATTAATTTGACCAAAAATGAGGCAGGAAAGATTGATAAATTGTATAGTCTTGAGATGTAGCTCAGTGGTAGACTCCAACCTGGCAAGCACAAAGTCCTGGATTCAATTGTCAGAGTCACAAAAGAAAATAAAAAAGGAAAATACCCACTTTTAATTAGAGGCAGGCTCAGTGGTAGAATGCTTAGCAGGCTCCTGGGTTCCCTAGTATCTTCCCCAAAATAGCAACAAAAGGAGAGGACACAGGTGGAAAGGGGAAATGTCAGAGGTGTATGTTGGGGTGTAAGAAGGGAGAAGTGGGGGTAGATATGATCAGGACACATAGTTCATATGCATGAAATTGTCAAAGACTAAATATAAAGATATTATAAAAATCCAGCTCCCCCAAACAACAAGAATGAATTGTTTGCCATGCCTGAGTTTATTATTAGGCAAAGATAATGAGAGAGGGAGAAATTCTCGTTGCTTTGTTCTCATTCTGCACACGTTTTAAAATAATTTATGTCCTTCCTTCTGTTTTACTGATAATCCCTGGGAAGCCAGTCCACTTCCAGCATTGATTCTGAGTGAAAAAGAAAAGAAAAGTAGAATTACTGACCCTGCCTCCCGAAGCTGAATGTTACCAGTAAACAAGTCCTCTCTGAGATGCTACAGGGTGTGTGTGTGGGGGGGTGGCTGACATTTTCACAATGACCTGTGAGGGCTTGTGGAATACCATTTCCATCAAAGATGTCACATTATGTAATGGCTTCTTTTCTTGAAGCGATCAGCTGTTGAACTTGGGTAGACTCCAGATTCTAGCAGATTCGAGTTCACTTATTTTTTGGGGGATCCAGGTGTTGAAGGGAAAGCTGCATAATTTATGTTATTCTTTTTTGGCTTTTGAAGCCTATTTGGTTGGAAGCCAGAAGGCTAAATATGAAATTCTGGCAGTCCCAGAGTTCTTACTCTGACAGTGGAATTCAGGGTTGATGTTGTTGGGTCTGGGCTTATACCCGATGATTCTAATTTCCACTGTCATTTTCCCATGGCTCATCTGACTGGTCAGTTGACTTGGGTACCAGATGTGCCATAAACAGAGCAGCCTGAGATTGCTCAGAGTCTTGGGCTCAATTATCTGTCTCTCACAGTGTTTATAATCTCCACCCTGAGAAGTATGAAGAAATGTGAAACTTAGCATAGTCAAAATGGAGTTCTCACAATAAATATAAGTGAGTGGACAGTGGGGGCTATGCCTGATACCCGATAGTGACTGTCACATGAACTCTGTCAAATCTACGGTCTTTCACAGAAGCTGGCACAGTCTTAAGCTGAACATGTCTGCAAGGGCATGAGGATGTCTGGCCCACTACTGTGTGTTTGCCCTTGGACAGATGAAATGCTTGTTAATCATTGTGACCAAGGATGATTGTTTCAACATCTCTGATGTTATGCTCCCTGCTTTTGTCTTATGTGTGTGTGTGTGTGTGTGTGTGTCTGTGGGTCTGTGTGTATGTAGGCCAGTGTCATTCCTCAGAAGCTGTACACCTTTAAAATTTCATTATCATCATCATCATCATCATTTTATATAGGATTTCCTACTAGCCTGAATTTCACCAAGTGGATTTGGCCACTGATCCCCAGGGATCTATTTGCTTTTCTTACACAGCTCTGGAATTACAATGCATTTTACTTGTTTATTTTTAGACATGAGTTCTGGGGATTGAACTCAGGTCCTCATGCACACTTTACTAACTCAGCGCCTCCTCAGCTCCCTCAGTTTTGACTTTCAGAGCTTCCCCTTCCCTTGACCTCTTTAAATGAACTTATCAATATTTTACCTGTGTCTTATTGTGGCAACACTTCATGGTTTTATTCTCAAATATCAGTATTCTCTGGAGGATTGTCTCTGATTGTTTTTGTTATTTGTCTTGACAAACATCATGGATAGTCACAAAAGAAACAGAAGAGAGTACTGGAGCGATGGCTACATGGTTGAGGGTGCTAACTCTCTTCTGCAGGACCTGATTTTGGCCCCCAGAACCCAGGTCAGGCGACACACAACCACCTGTAACCCAGCACCAGGAGTGCCAATGTCCCCTTTCAGGCTCACAGGTACTTGCACACATGTGGCATACATGCACACAAGTACACACAAACACATAGGTACAAATCAAAACAAACTCTAAAAAAATCAACAGAGAGAGAATTCATGTTCTGCCTTAAAGTCCAGAGAAGGTTCAAAGATGAAGGTGATATGAATGGCTACTATCCTAAATCCTAGGCTCAAGTTAGCGACATCAAGGGATCTTTTACAGTAAAAACTTTGGGACAGGGTCTATGATACTAGCTTTTGTCAAAGGAAGCACTTATGAATGCTCTGGGGAAATAAACCATTTCTCAGGGCATGTCCTCCTGACAGGTGGGCTCCATGGTCACAGTCATGTGGACCCATTCAACACCAGGACAGGAAAGGGAGCCACAAATGGATTCTACTACAAGGCCCATGCTACATAAATGGATTCTACTACAAGCCCCATGCTATTCTTTAATTCTACTACAAGGCCCATGCTACATAAATGGATTCTACTACAAGCCCCATGCTATTCTTTAATTCTACTACAAGGCCCATGCTATTCCTTGATTCTACTACAAGGCCCATGCTATTCCTTGATTCTACTACAAGGCCCATGCTATTCCTTGATTCTACTACAAGGCCCATGCTATTCTTTAATTCGACTACAAGGGCCATGCTATTCCTTGATTGCTGTCCATGTTATCATTATTGACATGCATCTTTCTGTTTTCAGGTGGTAGCTATTGATGTAGACATGGCATTTTTTGAGCCTAAGATGAGGGAAATTCTTGAGCAAAACTGCACGGGAGATGAAGATTGCAACTTCTTTGACTGTTTTTCCAAGTGTGATTTGCGAGTGAATAAGTGTGGAGCCCAGCGTGTCAACAGCAACCTGCAGGTGAACAGCCCCGAGAGCCGGGGAGATGACTTTTGTGTCTGCGTGCCTCTGGGCTCATTGCATTCCACCAATGCAGGATGAGAGGGTTCTTCACTCTTTGTTTTTTACTATCTGGGTGGTGGTTGCCCAAGTGGCCAGTAGGGTCAACTGGGTGGAGGTCCCAAACCAGCCCCTAGTGGGCTGCTCCCTTTCTCTCCCTGCAGCTCCACCAGAGGATGCTTCTGAGAGGTTGTTTGCAAGTTCTAGTAGGGGGATGCAGGTACGTGCAGGCAGTTGGCCAAAGAATGGTCTTCCTTCTCTCTGGGAAGGTTGGCCAGCTTACAGCCGCAAGAGGGTTGCACATGGAGTGATGAGATAAGAAGGGGACTCTTGCCTAGCCAGACAGATCAGCCTCATCAACCCTGGAGATCCATAAGGAGGAATGTTCCCAGCCAAACGACCCTCCCACGGGAGGAGAGCTGCTGTTTCTGCCAATGTCTGTAAATTCTCACTAAAGACAAAGAATGAGAGCCAGAGCTGAATCCTGAGAGGCTGAGTCCCAAGATACAAGGCAGTGGGAGACCAACAGGAGAGGCTGGACAGACAGCATCACAGATAGGCAGGACAGGTAGCAGGGGCTGTCACAGGGAGAAGGAAGATGTGGATCCAAGAGGTCAGAAATGGATATATGAGTAGGAACTGCCTCCAGCCTTGTCAGAGTGTGTCTGCAGGTAGAGAGACTCCATGCCTTCTCTTTGGTCCCCTTCTACCCTCACCTGAAGCTTTCAAATGGGTGAGTGTGAACTTGGGCCCCCAAGTGCCTAGTGCTGAGTGTAACCAGAGGGATGCCCAAGCTGCTTCGGAGGGTGGGTTCCCTCACTGCTGCCTTCCTCCTTTCTGTGCTCTTGCCTGATAACCTCTACCTATTAATTCTATCATTCATCCCACTCCCCCAGCCATGCCTCCCTCTAGTCCGTCCTCCCAAGGGTTCAGGGTTGATGGGAACTGAGCCGAAGCATAACTGGTTAAGCCAGGGCATCAGGAAAGCCCAGTGTGGGCTTTCGTGCCAGGAAGGAGAGACCCGGGCAGCAGAGCTATCAATCTGGTGAATCTACTGAGGCCAGACCGAAGCCCTGGTTCTACCACTGGAGTCTATGCAGGCTGCTGCAGCAATCGCCACTTCCAGAAGGCTCACCCATGATGTGGGCTTGGACTTTTGGGGTGCCCTTCCACATGGAGCTACCCCTTGGTGAATCTGCATTACCCCTGCCTTCGAGCCACGCAGAGAGGATGGTTTTCACCTGAGTCCCCACCGTCTTCCATCTCATCCACATGTCTTGCATTAACAGAAACTTGGCTGACAAAAGTGGCTCTGTGGGAGGCAAAGTCACTTGCCAAGCCCAACTCTGGTTCTGACTCCTGGAACTCATGTAGTAGAGAGAAGTGACTCCTGAAAACTGTTCTCTGACCTACCCATGCCCTCCCCTCCACACACACAACACACACACACCCCAGCCAGACACACACACACACACCCCAACCAGACACACCCCCACATACACCCCCCACACACAAAACACACACAACACACCCAGACACACACACACACACCACACACATACCACACAGACACACACACACCCCACTCACACACACCCCACCCAGACACACACACACACATAACACCCAGACACACCCACACACACCCCACCCAGACACACACACACACAACACACACATACCACACAGACACACATACACCCCACCCAGACACACACACAACACACACACACCCCACCCAGACACACACACAACACACACACACCACCCACCCACACACACAACACACACACCACCCAGACACACACACACAACACACCCAGACACACACACACAACACACACACATACCACACAGACACACACACATAAAACACACTCACACATACCACACACACATACCACACAGACACACACACATAAAACACACTCACACATACCACACACACACCACTCAGACACACCCCCTACCCCACCCCCCACACACCTCACCCAGACACACACACACCACTCAGACACACACACACCCCACCCAGACACACACACACACCACCCAGACACACAAACACACCCCACCCAGACACACACACACTCCACCCAGACACACACACACAACACACACACCACCCAGACACACACACAACACTCACATAACACTCAGACACACACACACCCCACCCAGATACAAACACACAACACTCACATACCACCCAGACACACACACACAACACACACACCCCACCCAGACACACACACACAACACACACATACCACCCAGACACACACACAACACTCAGACACACACATACAACACACACACACAACACACAACACATACACTTAACACATACACACATACCATACATACACACACCACACACACCACATACACACACCATTAACCCCCCACACACATACTGCACATATTAAAAAAAAAACAAAGATACAGGAACTAAGGTTATAACGTCAGGCCACAGAGGGCTCTTGGAGATCTGTTGAGAAGCAAGAGGAACCTTGAACCAAAGAAAACCAGGCGGAGGGACAGATACAGATGACAAAATCCAAACAGCGGAAGGATTTAGGAAATTATTTTGTCTCATCATTTAAAGATGTAATTGAAATTATGCTAATCAAAACTCAATTGCGGAATGCTTTTGTCAGTTGGGAGTAGTCATTAAGACTCTATTAACTAATAGCTGAAGCTTCAGGGAGTTAGATGAGCATCTTTACCCTTAGCTTGATGTTACGCTGTGACTGGACTCATGCATGACTCTTGTCTTTGAATACAGATAGAGGTGAAAATGTGCTTTCTTTGTGTGGTAGTATAAAGCACCACATGGGGAAAAATCAGGCTATCAATCAGCATTTATATACTATGATCCCATGTCCACTAAGTAGCATTTTATTGGAAAAACACTTTGTTGTTTTAGTCAGCTTTCAGTCACTGTGATGAAACACCCAGTTCAATCGGCTTATAATGAAGAAAATTTTTGATTGTGATTCCAGAAGTTTCAGTTCATGGTCCACTGACTCCTTTGCTTTTCAGTCAGTGGTGGGGCACAGCATCCTGGCTGTGTGGCAAAGAACATCTATTTAACCTCATAGTGGCTGGGAAGCAAAGAGGGAGAGAAAGACCTCCATCCAGGGATCCCTTGCAAGGCACACACTGATGACCTCACTCACTCACACCTCTTCACGGCGCCACCACATCCTAACAGCATGTAGGCTGGTGGCTAAGCCTTCAGCAGACAGGCCTCTGAGGCATACTTCAGATGTACTCTGTTTGCACGGAGCCTTCTGAGGAGCCACACCCTCTCAGGGGAGCCCAGCGTTGGGGCTTACTTGTTACTCGGCAGCTCCTGCCCGTGACTCTGCTGTGGAGGACTGAAGCTATGGTACATCTTTCTAGAAATTTAAAATTTTTCACAGGAAAAGGGTGATTCCTAGTCAAAAGAGGAAATTTTTTTAAATAACTCTTTTGCAAGGAGTGGGACATGTAAATTAAAGGTTGGGGTTTTTGTTTTTTGTTTTTTGAGACAAGGTTTCTCCATGTAATAGTCCCTGCTGTCCTGGAACTCGCTTTGTATAAAGGAGTTTGGTAAATGAGTATGACAGAAGGCCTGGTAAAGGAAAGTCAGGAACTTCTCTGGGCTCCCAGACAGTGCTCCCATTGTGGGATTGGGGGCCTTGAAATCTGTAGGCAGATAATATGTGAAGGGTCTGAGGAGCCCCTATTCTTCACTGAATTCCACAGCCTCTTAGCAGTAAAGCCTATGTATGCAACAGTGGCTTCTTACAAGGCCCTGCACCTGCCCAGCTTCCCCTGGAATGTGTGTCTCCTCCTGGGCCTCCAAAGGACTAAAAAGATAAAAGCTTTTATCTTCTGGGCTACTTTTTACCAATGTTCTGTGGACACTGCTGCAGGTGGTTATTATCACCCTGTGAGTGGGACAGCCCATCTCAGTGAGGGACAGAACATGCATGGCTGCTCTCTGCCTTGCCATGGGCCACTCCTTACTCAAAAGCCCCTGCCTATGACTGCGGTGGTTCCTTTGGGAAATGTGTTTAGTCCTTCCAGATCTGCAGAGGGGCTATCTCCTAACATGGCAATGTTTGCCTGTGACTGGACTCTGCTTTTCTTTGGAAATAGGGTTAATCTTTTTTGAAGCATCAGCCAGAATTGTCTCCCTCTGCTTTGGGGCTGGAAATGGAATTTTCTACTTCAGAGGGAGGAAGCCTTCTGCTCAATGTTAAGGTTCTCTCTATGAGGCTTCCCCAGAGGAGCAGGGAAAGGGTGTCCCTGAGACCCAGGAGATGTCAAGAATGACTTGCTTCCCTGAATTAACCTCTCACTTTCCCCCTCAGGTCATCTGTGATAAAATATTTCGACACTGGTTCTCTTCAACTCACAGGAGCCCTGCCATCTCCCCACAGCTGCGGCTGCAGCTACAGCAGACTGTTCAGGAGTGTGCTCACCATGGGGTGCCCTCGGGAAACGCCAGGACTGCCTCCTCCAGTGTGTTCTGGAAGCTTCGATGGCTCCTGCAGGCCACTCTGAGAGAGCTGCAGGATGTGGAGAAGTAGCTGTTTTCTTGCCTTAGTCATCCGGGTGGACAGAGGAAGTGGCCTTTGGAGTGATATCTTTTGTGGTGGCCATGCAAATGCGCTGTCTGTGCTGTTGACATGGCCTTCTGAAGTGTGCAATTTACTTCCCCCTTCTGTGATGTGGACCACCCTCGCTCCTGCCCAGGTTGGTTCGATTTTATTTGGTGCTGACCTCTGTCCTGTCACTCCCTCAGAAGTGAGTGAAGGGAGAAGATTCTGAGTACTTGACCTGTGGAGTTGCCCAATCCTCTGAGAAGTGGAAGCATGCCCTGCCATTAGCGTCAAAAGGCTCCCGTTAGCCATTAGCAAGCTAAAGTGTGAGCGTACAGATGAGTGTGTTTGCAAAAGAGTGTGCACATACGTGTGTACCCATGAGTGTGTGAACTTGTTTGTATATATGAATGAATTCTGTGTATAAATGAGTATGTTGATGTGTGTAAATACACAAGGGTTGTATGTACATGAGTGGGTTGTGCACATAGTCTCATGGTTATGAGTGTTCCTTCGTGTGTGTGCATGTGCATGAATGAGTCAGTCTGCCTGTGAATCTGTGCTCACGGATGAATCAATGGGGTGTGTGCATGTATACACATGGAGTCGAATAAGTGTGTTGGCATGTGGAGCTTGTGTGGAGGGGTGGCTCTCTAAGTGTGTCCTCTAGGAATCTTGCTGGCAGAGAAGTGTCACTTTTCTCCTGTAATTAAATGCAATAAAATGTGTCTTTGGGAGCATGATTTGCATTGGAGGGTATGTGGAGGGGCAGCTTTTAGTGCTTTTCATTCTGTGGATTTTTAGCAGCACAGCGCATCTTCCTTCTGAGCGGGGACCATGTGTATGCACCATGGAGACCGTTTAAGTAGAGTGCTAGTGTGAGTTCTGACCACAAACAACTGGGGAGCAGCTCGTTTGTGCCCGCTGACTGACGGCCTGGCCATGGGCATCATCAGGCCGTGCTGTGGCGCCATGCGCTCTTTGATGGACTTGATGAGGGTCTTCTGAGATGGCAGACTCATGCAAAGCAGACCAAACTCCATGTTGCTCCCCAACAGAGGGTGCCGCGTGGATCTGGCAAGCTCAGTACCCTGCAAGATCTTGCTTCTGCTCAGATCAGGGATCTCTGGTTTCTCAATGGCCCCAAACGGCTACAAGTCACAGGAGAGGGGGACTCAAAAAAGATGTGATGTCTTGAGGATTTGGAAGGTGTGCCAGTGGCTTTTAAGGAAGAAAAAAAATTGAAGTTTTAAACATGTACAAAATGGCAGACACCTCACCCTTGTCTCTTCACATACAACCCAGAGAATTGCCCCTCGAACTTCCACGGATGCACTTCTTAGGACCATGCACCCGCTGCATCCTGTTTACCCTGCACAGCGACATGAGAGGATACGGGACACCTGGGTTTCACACCAGCCCCAATGCTATCCTGAAGTCTGCTTGGAGGTGCACATTTTCTGCTTTGCCCACCCCACCCCCATTCCACCCACCATCAATTTGCCAGATAAGGCTGACTTTCTTAAAGGGTTCCTCCATCCACATCTGAAGACTTGCTTTCAGTTTGTGGGTTACTCCGTGGCAGAAGGAAAGTGGAACCCCAAGCTACCCAGGTCCAGGCTCGTGGGATCTCACAGCCTGGCCTGCAGAGTGAGGCTCCCATTTCCCAGCAGGACCAGAGGCAGCTGGTCCTCTTCTGGGCAGAGTCCACTGAGAATGGAAGAGTCAGTGGGGGAAGATGGTGTGAGACAGTCCAAGAGGCTGAGGGGAAGCTCTGGGGCTCTGAATCTTAGGTACTTGTGGTCTTACAGTCAATGAGTCCACCCCGGAGTGACAGAAGTGACACACTTTCCTTAGTGGCCCCAAGCTTACTGGCCAGCAGATGTTTTCATTTAACTCCAAATGGAAATAAATGGTTTTGTTTGTTGTGGAGACTGTGCAATATATAATCACCAGACACAGTAGCATCCCTTCTGCTTGTTTTTGGCTACCCATTTACACACACACACACACACACACACACACACACACACACACACACACACACACACCTCCCTCCCTGCCTGGGGATTTCTTTTAAGGCAGTGGTTCTTAAACTGTAGTGAAATTCATTTTTTAAAAAAAATGTTTAAACCTTTTAACATACTGCTTCTATATAATAAACAAACATGGTATCAGTATTTAGTTTTTTGTGTGCAGAGCCTTGGGCAAGTTAGGGGAGTACTATACCACTGAGTTATGAACTCACCCCATATTTAATATTTTAATGTGACAAATGAGACTGGTCTTTGATAACCCAACTGAGCAACAACCATACTCATAAGGAGAAAATATTTAACAACACTCATAACAGACGGAACACTGTCTTGTCTTCAAGCATTTTACCCTAATTAAAACCAGCTTGTTTCATTCTCAATCTTTTGGTCACAAATCAGTTTTTAGAGTTCATCCTGGTGAGCACTAACATGATCGTTTGGTGAAAGGATTCTGGGCTCACATGCCTGTTGACTTACGGTTGACACATATGAACAGTTTTCCTCTTCTCTTGCGTGACCATCACAGGATGGTCAGTGAGTGTGTGTCTTGCCCAGATCACATGACAGTGAAAAATACAAACATTGCTGACACTGCGGAAACTCTCAACTCCTCTCCTCGCATAAATTGAGGCGCTAACAGTTCACAGGCGGGCCTCCTCTTAGATGTCCAGCAGGCTTGTCTCCCCACCATTTACCCTGTGCTTACACTCCGCTTGCTGATCCTGACTAACACATCACCCATGCGGGTGACCTGATGAAGACCTTGCTGGATTTCTTGGTGGTGATGTTTCTCAGTGGCATGACAAATGCCAGTTAGAGGGTTTCCCTTTCCCTTCCAGGTTCCACACCCCAGCCCATGTGACCTCAGGATTGGATCCTTGATTTTGTCCACTATTGACTCTGGTTTCAGCTGCAGGTGTGCTGGAGTCTTCCTCGGCAAAAGGGGTGGAAGACAGCATGTGTGGCTACATTTGCTCTTTGGTAATGTAGCCAGACTCTTCCCACCACCAGCATCCAGCACCTCTGGAGGGTAGACAGCTGAGGGTCACTGTCCGGGGACACAGGCATCCTTCATCTGAGGATGCCCAGCACACATCGAGGGCAGATATGCTAGTAGAAAGCATGGTAGCCATTTGTCTCTTCTGTCATAAGGGAAACCAGAGGAGGCTTTCTTTTTTCTAACTGACAGAATGTGGAGAAATGGAGTTGCCTTTGGGCCTGATACAACCAAACTTGCCTGTGATCCCTGGAACCCGAA